>NC_073746.1:184493369-184798551 GCF_029784135.1 Toxorhynchites rutilus septentrionalis
TCACTGTGTGCTGGAGCGATTACATGAAAGCGATGGGTGACGGTTGTCCGTTGGATGGCAGGAAAATTAAAACTCGCTGATGATGATATTCGTGGTTATGCTGGAACGGTCACATTTTAACGTCAAAACACATTTATTCGAATATTAAAATGAATTAATATATTGTTCCAATTATTGCTTATCGTTAACCACTTCTTTTTCCCATCTTTCTGGCAATTTATGAATTCCGTCGCGAAAGAAGTGTTCCTTTTTTGAAGCCAAAATGTATTCAACCAATTTTTACTACCCTGTTCTGAGGTGATGCGTATTTCACATCAAGCGTTCTACATCGATCGAAACAAATGATAGTCGGAAGGGGCAAGGTCTGGTCTATAAAGCGGGTGAACCAGGAAAAACTAGGAAGAAACACTATTGTTCCGAGCTGCTTTGGTAGGAAATCTTGTCAATAAACCAGAGTTCATACAAATATTATACTCTGAAAAAAAAACATGAAAAACGCAGTCATCTCGAAGTCGGAAAAGGGCTAATAAGGCTAGATTAAATTTCCCTGAATAAGTATATTTTTCGAAGAATTATGACTATTTCAACATTGACAAAAGTTTCCTTGTTTTATTCTTTTTGTCTATCTCCTGAAGATGCAATTGAAAAACGGGAAAGTTTTTTTTACTGCTTTATAACTGATCGCTCGGATGCCGCTTCTCGTTTTGATTTACCTCAATAGGTGCCGATAGAGAAATAAAATGTAAATAGGCTTCCATAATTCATAACAGTTCGGTGCATTTTTACGGCACCATGCCACCAAAGGATAAATATCTAATTGAAAGACAAAGTAACCTAAAATCGTCGGCTTCTGCCTTCAAATTTTATGACCAGCGATTATTGGCCGTAGTTAGATAATCTAATAAAATTCTCCCCCAATTTTTGATAAATTAACCAATATAAAATTCATCCATTATATAAATCACTAGGTGGCTTAATCACTTCTGTCATATAAATTTTTTCTAGTGAATAATACGCTGATGAATGATAAATAAATAATGTATCGTAAAGTCAGTTTCAGTTATAATCTGGTCGTATAAAGTAGGACATTTCTCAGCATAGCAATAACGTACGAGAAACGAAAAAATGTCATTTTGTAGGTTTTTAATGAACTTTAATGGAAAAATACATGAAAATTATTCGTCAACTGTTCGGATGAATTTTCGACCTATTTGTGTGATACTACCCATCATATTTTGAACAGTACTACTGGTAACAGTAAGTTCATTTAAAAAAAAAAAAAAATCATTACGTGCAGACGCTTTCATTTGACAATTGAAACTGCTCGAATGAGTTATCTTCATTTTCATTCGAATGAGCTATGTGTCAGTTTCATTTTTACATTTGAAATAAAATATCACTGCTTTCAACTGAATGTTTCGTTCGATTTTTATTTCTCCCAACTGGATTGTCCCGGACCTCCAATTCCAAAAAAGTGGAATTAAAAGAGGCATATAAGGGCATTTATAGTCACACCTTCAGCGTCGGCCACTGATTACGCTTACTGGCAAACTGCACATCCTTTCACATCGTCATTTTCATTAGTTTCAGCAAATACGGTTCAAGCTCCAACGAAATTTTCATTTGAATATAAGACACTTTTATTTTCATTTGACGATTTGATAATTTCGCTGAAGAATGTGTGAAGAATGAAAAAAATGAACGTGAAATAGAATGAGACTGTACGAAGGTGAAGTGATATTCTATTTATCGAGCGTTTTTCATTTATAGTTTTTGTTTCAAAGGCGTGGCACATTTGAATGACTCGATTGGACTTGAGTCCAACGGATTACAGAGTGAAAAATGTCAATCCTATCGGAAAAGTTCTGACTCGGTCGAATTTTGGAATACGAGTGGGAAAATTGATCTGTAAGCGGATCTGGAATCTCCAAGAAATTACACGATCGATTTCCACAGGGCGTATTTTTTCATTAGCCAAACTAAAAATGAGGTGTAGAAGGTGATCCTCGCGTTTGCCATTTAACCGAATGCAACCCGCAACGTGTGGGACCAAATACATGTAACGTTGTAATAAATAATAATTTTTTGTTCGAAAACACGTATTTTAATGTCATGTCCATTGCGTTTTGGTCAGACAATAGCAAAGGCTGTGTCGGCATAGCTAATGATAGCGTCTCGCAAGTGAATGTATTAGGCGCTTTTGTTTACTGAGTCGTAGTCAGACTTCCTGTGCGTGCGCTTTATTTTCGAGAGACGAGTATTCTTCCTTCCTTCTTCCTTTCTCTTCCTCACAACCCTTCCATGTGCAAGCGATGAGATCGGGCTTTAGCACGCGAGCTTGGGAATGGCTCTTTCTATTTTCTTTCGTAAAATATTGAGAGGTTTTCAGACTTCCTGTGCGCGCGCGGCTAAATTTCGAGATACGAGTATTGATTTTCTCCTCCTCACAACCCCTTCATGAGCAAGGGATGTGACCGGGCTTTAGCACACGAGCCTGGGCTCGGCTCCTTCTCTTCTCTTTCATAAAATATTGAGATGTGCTCAAGAATACCTCGTTGCACCTCAACATGAGTGATGCACATAAGTTGGTGCTCGCGAGACTTTCTCATGTGCCTATCTCAAACTGACACTTGGTGCTGTCGGGGGAATTTGTGCTTATGGTGTTGAAATTTCAATCTTCGTAATATGGCACGTAAAACAATTAGTGATGAAGAACTGTTTCACATAAAGATCACTGCTAAAGTCATCCAATCAATTCATTCATTTGTTGCACACAGCTTGCAATGATTGTGTGAGATATGAGGCTTAATAGGGCAAAGCACATTGTCTCTTCTACGTGCTGTGCGAGATCTCAGAAGGCCTAACCAAATGTCACTTTGAGACAGGTACACGAGAAAGTATCGCAAGCAATAATGCACGAGCACTTCTTCGTGTACACAACACATGTGTATCGTTCGCATCGAAACACGATGGGGCATTTCCTGAACACATCACAAAATTTTACGTAAGAGAAGAGAAAGAGCCAATCCCAAACTCGCGTGCTAAAGCCCGGTTTCATCGCTTGCAAATGGGAGGGCTGTGAGGAAGAGAAAATCGATACTCGTCTCTCGGAATTTCAGCGCGCACAGGAAGTCTGCTCGCTCGGCTGCCTTCTACCTCTCTCATTTGTTGCAGACAGCTCCCAATGACTTTGTGAGATGCAAGACTGGATAACGCAAATCACACTGTCTCTTTTGCGTGCTGTGCGAATTATCGGGATTAAGCTGAAATTTAGCACAGGTTGTTTTTTGGGTCAATAAACAAAGTGTACATGGTCGGTTTTTTGAAATTGCACATGACCATTTTCGCGGCCACCCAAATATGTACCGTTTTGTCTCAAATTCCGAACACTTCATTTTTAAATGCAAATTTTCTAAACTCTAATGTTATAAATAATTGAATAATGAAAAATCCTGACATTCATTGGAATACAGGCTACATTTTAATATCATTTACAGGTATCGATACCTATAATTCAGAATACTAAGCATTTGCAAAAAAGTGACTGTCTAAACCAGCGATAAAAAACAGGCATCGTTGATTTTTCAGTTTTTGTAGTTGTTTTAACTATTGTGATTGTTGTTTTCATGTTAAGTGCTAGGAAAGGTAAGGTAAATGGATGAAAAATGATCTTTTATGCAGAAATCTTCATTAATATTAGAATTCAAGTAGTGTTCGGAATTTGAATCAAGTTTCGACGCATGATTTAAATTCCGAACAGCAGATGTTTGAAGACACTGTTTTCATGCAAATACTGCAATGCTTCAAAATCCAATTCTGGAGCAACAATATAAACAAGATCTAACACCATTTGTGAACAAATGTTTGTAAGCTTTTTCCTTGCAAAACTTAAGGTACAGGCGCAAACCAGCAAAAGTAAATTTGATTTTCTTGTTCAGATTTTCAACCAAAACAACAATAACAAAACCGGGTTCCTGAAGTAACAGGTCGGACTGGATTATATTTGATTCGATTATATACATACAATTATATCAGTTTGAGAAAAAAAGTTCTATATTTGAAATATGAATTATTTTAAGAAAAAATGTAATATTTCAACGTTAATGGTGTAAAAATTGTGATTGATTTTTCTATCTATCTAGGGCCACCCTAACCGGTTTTAAATATACGGTAATCGTTATCCTAGCGGTATGATATATACTTTATGACCTATTCTTAGGCCAAAAAATTTTCAGTGTGTAATATCATCAAAATCGGTTGAGATTATTGGCGTTACAGAAACCCCAATCTTCAAGAATTATTTTGTTATGTCATGTCTTCATAATCGGAAAATCGCCAAACAAAAACATTGGCCAAAACCTACAGTTTTGTTCCTGTAGGAGGTTCAATCCAATGGTTTTTTCCTACATCACAATGTGTGATCTTTTATCAAAGTAGTACTGTAGAAAAGTTTACATATTTTTAAATTTTATAAGCTTTTGTTTTTTTGTCTCGTTATGTGAATTTGCCCGCACATTAATTGCTTTAAACCGAAGTTATTGCCCAAAAAAGTTACACAAAATTGAATGAAATTGATAATAAGTGGTAGCTAATAGACTAACCTATCATTTGATGTCAAAACCTTACCATATGGTTGCTTTCCAAAGCCATGAAAAATTATCGAAGTTGCTGTTCGATTTTTCGAACACTTGGTATAAAATGGATTAAAACAGTTTTTGAATATGCATGAAATTATTCTTACGACTGTTGTAATTTCGCTAACTTTTTCGAATCCACGTATTTCGGTTTTTCTGACTAAATAATTTTCCGTAGAATGGCTTCAACTAACGATTCGTGCATGCTCCCAAAGGTTACTAGCGCTTTCCAAATTCTTCGAAAATATAGATCAAATGATTTTTATAATCACAAACTTTGATACAATGTCTTCCACAATGTTACATTTCCCAGCAAAATCATGAGTTCATGGATGTGATAAACAATCCTTCGTCAAGAATGGACGATGTTCTAGATTCTTTGAATCGTTCGTTGATGTTCAGGTCAAACTAACTTTGGTATTAACAACAAATGATACAATATCGTCAGGAATAAACTTTAGAAACTAATCCCACAAATCGATGTTATTTGATTGAGAACATTCTGAAGTTGAACGTTAAACGCCCTTTTAAATCATCAACGGATGATACAGTGTCCTCAGTAACAGTATACATCCAAAAAGGTCAAAGGTTCCAGGACAACATGTACAATGTGAAAATACTTGGTTAGCGTCGATAAGTTGGAAGACAAAATTTTGTAGATTTGGTCTACCAATTCGTATTTTCGAGAAAACAAAAAAATTCCGTTGATTTACTGATTTTTTTCGTAGATCTGTCATCTCTGGACCCAGCAGCTTAGTCCGTGTGGGTGGTGTAAGCTAATATCCAATCTATGCTTATTCTGACCATGATTAAAAATAACCAGTGTGGAAATAGAATGACTTCAGCTGAAATATCCCTTAAGCAGTATGTTAGCAGGGGGACCTAATGTTAACATTTGGTCGAGTCGGATCTTCAGAGTTAATCAAAAGTCAGTTCTCATCGAACGTGTAATCACCCACTGAATGCATGATGAATAAGCATTCGACACCGGGCTGATACATTCCGGAAACCGTTTGGTACGTGATGTCACTTGGCCGATGTTTGTGTGAATGCTGTTGGGAGTTTCCTTCGGCTTGTGGCGACGTGTTGTGACGTATTCTGTCGATTCATTTTTCATCCCGAGACAAAGAAATACTATTCTGTTGCACACACACAACGCACGTATCTATTTGATATGTGGGAGACTGCGCGCGCATAACATCGTACAAAATCAGCAAATGTACAATCGGATGGTTGCGGTCATCATGGTGTGGTGTTGTTTCGCCGGTTTTTCGTTACGAGGGGACATGGTGTGAAATGTTTATGTATATGCAGTACAGAGCCCTTTTTCCGCGCTATATACCGCCGGGAAGAAGTGATGCTTATCAATTCACAGTGGTGGGCACGGCAGAGGAGGAATAACGACTTTTGTCACTTCCAGTGACAGAGCGCGTTATCCTGGAAAATCCGAATTGTTGCTTCACACATGTTGTATCTGTGTATACATTTGATTGAATATGAATTCAATTAACATTATATTCTGAAAAATTTCAATGAGACTGTTATAAACGCTAATTCTTATGAGCTGCTCGGTTCAGATTTATATCATATTACATAAGTAAAAGTAGACCAATATAGACAGACACCCATTAGGAATGATTAGAAAGAAAACCAGACTAAAATGATCGCGGGCTAGATTTATGTGTGTTATTTTTCACAAGTCTGAATGAAAACGGATACTTTTTTTTATAATAACGTTACCATCTTTATCGACTCGGGATATTAAGGTAGTGTGGATCGTTAGCAATATGAATCGGTTAAATTGGCAAATGTATGTGAAACACGAATCCATGTACAACGGTTGGCCATGTGCGCGCACTGCGACGGATTCACCTCTCCGTATACATAAACAAGGCCGATTGACGTCGGGTGAATGTAGATGTAGATGTAAACACGTGCTATGTTGTACATTCGAAGTTCTGACCTGCAAGCTTTGAGGGGTTGTGTCTGGGATGAGTTATTTTTCGAAGTCAAATAATGTAACGTGCGTTACGTAGTGGTAAAAAAATGAAAAGTCTCTATGTCTTTGATGCTCGTGGTAATTCTCGTTGACAACGTTGAGCTTTGTACCGTTTTGTCTCAAATTCCGAACACTTCATTTTAAAATGTAAATTTACTAAACTTTTATGTTATGAATAATTGAATGATGAATAATATTCAACATTTGCAAAAAAGTGACAGTCAAAACCAATGATAAAATGTTTGTTTTGGCAAATCGCGTAGTATTTTTATGCAGCAAACTTCATTAAAATTGGCATTGAATTTGAATCAAATTTTTAAATGTAAATTCACTGAACTTAAGTGTTATAAATAATTGAATTAATAATTGAAATCCTGACATTCTTTGGGTTATGGGCTTCATTTGAACATCATCTACAGGTATCTATACCGCCTATTATATATAATATTAAGTATTTGCAAAAAAGTGACTGTCACAACCATTGATAAAATGTTTGCGTTAGTAAATTCCGTAAAAACAAGCATCGTTAATTTTACAGATTTTGTAGTTGTTTTAACTATTTTGTTTGCTGTTTCATGTCAAGTGCTAGAAAAGGTAAGAATCTACATAAATAGTTAAAAAAGAAGATCTTTTATGCAGAAATCTTCGTTAAAATTGGTGTTCAAGTAGTGTTCGGAATTTGATTCAAGTTGCGACGCAGTCTCGAACACACTATTTTTAGGCAAATGCAACAATGGTTCACAAATTGGGGTGCAAAAACGATGTAATTCTGGAGCAACAATATAAGAAAACCATTTGTGAACAAGTGCTTGAAAGCTCTTTCCTTGCAAAACGTAGGTCGCAGGCACAAGCCAACGAGAGTAAAGTTGATTTTCTTAGTCAGGGTTTTAATTGAAACCACAATAACAAAAGCGTGTTCCTGAAGTAACAGGTCGGAACCGATGATATACAATACTAGCTGATCCGGCAAACTTCGTCTCGCCCAAAATTTATTTTTCGTTATTACATCCACGGTTTCTTACTAAGCGCACACTCATGGGTCCAGCAACCCCCATCCCTTAGAGAGGGGGTAGGTGTGTCGAACCATCATAGGAATGTTTCGTGTCCTCTAAAACCTCCACATGCCAAATTTGGTTCCGTTTGCTTGATTAGTTCTTCAATTTATATGGCAGTAATCACCAATTTCAGACCCTTTTTTTATTTTGTAGATAAAACGGATCACATATTTGATTAATTCAATTCTGTGTGGTTACGTTCTTCGTTGCGAATAAATGTAATGAATTAGTATGGACGTATTTTATTCATATATCGTGGACTTCCGACATATCTGGCAGTAGATTTATCGAACGACTAATGTTTTTTATATCCCTTCAAACTTGTTGCATCTCTCAAGTGTACATACTGCTTTGACCGCAGATTTGCATGGTTAAATCTGGTTAATTTCAGGTATTCAGTCTTTATTTTGTCGAATGAATACTGTTGGAAAAATAGGTATCGCAGCAAATGATTATCAACATCCTACCTTATCATCAAACGGTATGCGAAGAATTTCAGTGAACTGACGGCATTGGAATATATGCTTTGTGGGGACCACACAATTATTATCAGAGCTGATAAACACCCGACTGGAAGTCATGAACATCAATTCAATGTGCCCAAGATAAATTTATCCTTTAAAGATGATCAGATGGAATATATTCCAATGTCGTCTGGAATAACCTATCCAACACCTTATGATCGTAATATTGTTTTTGCTATTATTCTGATGTTTCATAACACGGCACTCTATTGATTATTCGCCGAAAATGAATAAAAAATATCCTTGAAGTTAGCCTACGGTTTTAGTAGCAGTGCAATATGGTGAGCCAGTCTCAGGATAAGAAAACATTTAAAAATAAAGCTTTTTTTTTTGAATGAATCAATAGTAAAACAAAACGTCAAAAAATTTCTCAGTTTTGTGATAGCAGAGAATCATTATCCATTTGAGTTGTATGAGTATTCCCCCCCCCCACTAACTGTGGATAGTCTATCTGCATACAAATTATGTAGAGTTCCACAATCCAAAAATTTTATGAGCAAATATTTACGTGCTTACACAAAAAAAAACACATGTTGACATATTTGCGCTAATTTATGTTTTTTGATTAATTCAAGGTAATCAAGGTCTTTTCTAGCCACCAGTTTACTCGGGCCCGAAAAAAGAGGTCTGTATTTGGGCTGGCGGAAAAATATATCTCGCAAGACCACGTGTTCGATGTCGTAATAGCCTTGGCCAATAACGCATTTACATTAACTCATAAAATTAGTGATTTGAGGGGGATTATTGTTTGTAGTCTCTTGTAGATTAATTTAAACACCATCTGAAAAATCCTCTGTGAAACATTAAACATTAAAGTCGTCCTATCTGCTGTAGCGCTTTTTTTTTATTTTACCCAGATTCATCGAAGTAAACGCACTCGGAAAGGAAAATTGAACGCCCGGACGAGAGAGCGAGAATCGTAAAGCGTACGTCATAGAGACACTCATTCCCATGGAGCAAATTCTTGTTAGGAGTTGTAAACAAAACGAGGACGGAGAGTAACTCAATTATTCGAACAAGTTTCAGTCTAGCAATGCTTTGGTCAACTCAGAGTTACCAAGAGAAAATCATTTGGTTATGATGGGTGAGGATTAATAGTTAGTCGCAGTTTGCACAGATTGCGATCAGTGCAGTTTGCGATTAATCGTAAATCCCATCATGCTCCCTTGTTTTCCATCCTTGCTCAGAAATAAATTGACTTGTCTGTACATGCCTAGCATGCCTCACGTACATGTCAACGAATTTTTTTTTCAAAATCTTTTTTTATTTTTTTTCTTTAATTTAGATTCAAAAATTCATAATAATTTTCACCCCCATCTACTATTTTTAATTGTGATTTTAGTATTTTTGTATAAACAATATTGAAATTTTTTTTTAGTTAGTTTTTCAAACAGAATGAATTTGTTCACATTATTAAATGACAAATGGGGCTACGTCCGCCTTATCAAGCTTTCATCCACACACGCGTAAATAATCTCAATTCGCTTTAAGTCAGGCGCATTGCCAGTGAGCTCAAACTGAATGAGTACAATCAGTAATTGAAATTCTTCATACCACATGCCTCTACTCAAAGGTAGAGAGGGTATGATTCCTATTCCTACGATACAATGAACATAAGTGGCCTGAGGAAGAATGAGGTTTGAGCTCAATGGCAATGCGCCGGACTTTAAGCGAATTGAGTTTTTGAATCTAAATTAAAGAAAAAAAAACAAAAAAAGGTTTTGGAAAAAAAACGTTGGCATGTACGTGAGGCATGTTAGGCATGTACAGACAAGTCAATTTATTTGTGAGTGGAAAATTAAATTATTGAAATACTCGTACAGGATGGGCGCAATCATGGTTGCCAACAATTTTTTTTAAATAAGGAAAAATGAAAATAAAAATAAGGATGAATAGGGATAACTATTATTGGGTTGTCCGGAAAGTTCGTGCTGATTTTTGGGAAAACAAAAGCAACATTTTGGTTTTTGTTTTCAATTTCATATGCACTTTATTCCACATTCCAGAGAATGATTGCTTTTTCGTCGAAAACTGGTCAAGGTTTTTTTTTCTATGCTGTCCATAGTATCGAGGTTTTTCCCTTGAGAGAACATTGTAGGGACTCGAACGTATGATAACCTGAAGATCCAATATTAAATTAGCTTGGCTGGTGGTACGGTCGTATATATATATATATATATATATATATATATATATATATATATATATATATATATATATATATATATATATATATATATATACTGCGTCTGATAATGATTTCATATTGCTTTATACATATAAACTCAGCCAAAGATAGTGTTGCTGCATCTTTTTTTTCTCTTACATTCTTACATCTCACATGACATTTTTACAGACAAGCTGTCATCCTTGAATCGAGAAGTGAGAAAAAAAAAGAGGCCGGAACACTATCCTAAATGTTCATTTAATCAATTCGCGTTGACGGCATTAAGTTTCGTGTTCTGTCATTATAAAACGGAAAACATAATAAATTGATGAATTTTTGTTTCGTATTGAATATGTATTCTACGCAATAGAAATTCTTTTTTTAGAAAATTGTGAAAAATGTTGAACAAAAACTGTGTCTGATAATGATTTTGGTAATATCAGGACATGTTAAGACTAATTGTGAAGTAAGAGTCAGGACAACATTCAATGAATAACAAATTAATTCAAAATATAACGATTTGAAACTTCTAATCTGATAAAGTATGTTTCTTACAAGCTAACTTCAAGATTTAATAAATGTTGACAAACCTCCGAAAACCTGAATCGTTTCGGAAAAGATGGTCTATTCATCGACAAAGAGTGAGCATCATACAAGTGCGGACCGAATAGTTTATTTTATGTGAGCAATTGTGATAGTTCTCAATTCCTATCAGGAACATTTTGGCAGGGATCTAATCGTATTTATTACGAATAATTTGTATTTCAATGAAGTAAAAAGTACAAAAATCAGGAAAAATCGGGCAAAATCGAGTGTTCGTCAGGATCTCAGGGAGTGCGCCAGAAAGTCTGGGAAATCCTGAAAAATCAGGAAGCTTGGCATATCCGGGCGCAATGGACAGTAAAATGTTGAGATCACATCCAATGTATGATGGACATTGATGGGAAGAGTATTCAACTCTTTTTTCTATCACTCTCTCTGTTTATTCCATTTCAGATGCTGGACACACAAACGATGAGAGAGAGAGCCAAATTATTCCTCTCGCGGAGTGATGAATTTCTACGCTTCGTATATTAAAAAAACTCTCTGTATTCCCCCACTATAGGACCATATTACCCGCATTGAAAAAGATGTACTACTTTTCGGTCTGTTTTAATTTTAGTAAAAACATTGAAAAACACTTTTTCTCTGAAGCATTTGGCTACTAATTGATTTACAAGAAACTGCATTTGAGTTTTAGGAAACATTAGTTTCCAAAGATACAATTGAATTTCTTTTTAACATGTCCGTATTGGTCAGCAGCGTTCAGGGAATGTAATCACCATCATCTGCGCATACATTTTTAGTCTCTCAAGACTGCTCTGAGCGTTGAACGAGAAAGACGGTTCTTCTTCTGTAGGAGCATTGTACCACTGCGACCATTAGTTTGATCTATTGTAGTGCACTCCAATTTGCTATGTATGCAGTGTTAGTTCGTTCCATCACTCAGGGAATAAGTGATAGTCGCATCAGGACTTTGCATCTCCCCCAAGAAGGAATGACTTCCTTCATGAAGTTCCTTACCTTTCATGGTTCAGCAGACCTAATCTCGTTTGGCATAAGAATGCCCTTTCCAAAAATCCGCAGTTTTCGCTGAATTAGTGAACTGCATTCACACAGTAAAACGGCAGTTATCATCTGCCAGTTTTCCGATTTTTTAAAGGTGATACTTGCTCGGACACTGTCCGGTCAATAGACCAGTTAATTTACTAAAATCTGCCTTATTCAGGTTGAGTAGGTTGCGTGTTATTCTGTTACAAGGTGTGATGAATAATTTGGATTGTCTTCATGTTGACAGAGCCCTCCAGTTGGCTCGATATTTCCCAGGTATTGAGCTCTGATTTCTTTACCGCAGTGATCAGGCACCCAGTATAGATTAACTTCGATAGTAGCACCTAGTTGTTTTAAGGATAGAATACATTCCCAAACTAGCTTTGACTGACATGTGTACGCTTTTACTGCATTAAGAGCTGCTTGGCTATCTGAGAAGATACAGATATTGGCATACCTGTATTTTCTAGCCAAACAAATATTTGTTCATGTTAGAATAGCTTGTATTTCTGCTTGAAAAACTGTAGGCCACTGTCTCATTGGAATTGACATGTCGGTGAACCCCAACTACGACATACGTGTTGCCGTTAATTACTCTGTCATGAAGTCATGGTGTCATCTGTCATGTGTGAATCAAGGCACAATTTTTGGGTATTGTAGTTTTGTGAGTCACATAGCTTGAACTTCGAATGTACAACACATACTTTATAAAACCGGGGCACGGGAAAAACTGGACATATGGTGTTAATAATTGATTAGGATAATTCATTAGTACACATAATTCGCACGACCGAAATCTGCAATAACTACACAAGGTTAACCGCGTCATACTGAACTAAAAAGGATTTATCATTACTCATTATTTATAATTGTCTTTACATCCCGGACTCGCTCACGTGACGACTAGGCGTACCTTTTCGAATTAACAAACTAGTTACACGACGCAAAGCCTCTCGCGGTGACTTGTTGAAAAATTTAGGTGTGAGATTAGGTGGTAGGGTAAGCGGTTTTCTGCTACCCGTACCCGTTTCCCAGGCGCGCAGCGATCCCTGGGGATGTAGCCGGTCCAGATTTTCGGTTGAGGCAGGCCGTGGATGTCGCTGCTTCGGATACCAACCACGTGCAGGACCACCTGCTAAGCGTAACATTTCACCGTTGGCAAAGGCATGGCTGATACTGCGTTGCCGCCCACCGATGGTTGATGCACCTGGAGAAAAGTTGGGGTAGGAGTTACACAAGGGAATTGCTGGTTAGAAGCGTTAGCTTCTAGCGCCTTTGTGGTTTTTTTTTGCTGGTAGTCACACAAGCGTCACTGGAAGTGAATAGGTTAGTAAGCGTTGCATTGCATTACTTACCAATCCCGACAACCGACGAGCCGAGGCTGCTGGTTGTATTGCTATTGGCCCGTGGAGCTGTTCTGCTTCCACTACCATGTGGGGGCACCTCAGGAGCACGCCGATGTGGTGTTCGCGGGATATCACAGCTACTGGAATGTGACAAGAACAATATGAACATCTATAGCGATCCGTAGCTGAACTTATGGTACCCTCTGGCAAAGATAGGCGTTTCCGGTAAACTACATGATGTTTGTATGGATCGTTCATCGCGGGGACTCTGGGCAGATCGCTTCTGATAGCCTCCGGTGATGATTCTTCGTCGGGAATTGCAACCTGGCAAATCAGGAGGAAGCGTTCCGGGGGCGTGAGGTGATGTGGAAGCATGCGAGCCGTTGCGATACGATTTACTAAAGCCAGCATCCATTGATCTGTAGGAACATTTAAAATAATTGGGGTGAATTCTCATATCGCTCATATCGTATATCGATTGCTACCAGGGTTGCCAACTATAAGTTTCAAAAATCAGGGAAAACGAAAATAAAAATCGGGAATAATCAGGATAGCTCATACTGGGTTATCCAGAAAGTTCGTATCGATTTTTGGGAGAACAAAAACATCACTTTTATAAGCAAACATACATTCATTTAATTTCATATGTACAGTTTCGTTCCACAATCTTCCACGCAGCTTTAAAATTCTATCGTTTCAAACCATGTTTGCTTTCTCGTCGAAGACTGTATTTTTATATATATAAAAATATATTTTATATGCTGTTCATAGAGTCTAATTTCTTGTGCTTGAAATAATTTTTCAGAAACCTTAACTTGTGGTACTCTGAAGGTGCAATATCCGGTCTGCTTAGTTGGTGGGATAGCACGTTAGGAGGAACGTTAGTGCCATCCAAGAAGAAGAAGTTTATTCATCGTACATAATTTTGTTGTCGCTCAAAATAATCTATTTTCATCATCCGTTACGATTTGCCTTAAGGTTTTTTGATAAAATTGTGTGGAACCCTCGTAACGATAGCCGTAACCTAACTTCACCAGATGCTCATGAATGGCGGTTTTAGATGTCTGAAGTGAGTATGCCAATTTATTTGTCGTGTATCAAGAATTATTCTTGATCAATGTCTCGGTTTGTCATCATCGATAGCCCGAACTTTCCGAACAATTAAATATGTTTTCTTCAATATATATATTTTTAATGATAAATACATTTTATTTAACCTTTTCTCTACGGCAGTGTGCTCCGTCGGAGTGTTACTGATGAACGGAGCATTGCGCCGAAAAGTATGCACATCGCGCTGGTGTGATTGATATGCAGTACAGTAATTGCTCACTAACTGGTCTGCTTTTTAACTGGGCGAACGTTAACCGGTCCTTGGACCATTTAGAAAGCAGAATTTCGTAAACAATCGACGCCATATTCAAATGGAAGATTTGCTGTGAGAGGCATTCGAATGTAATTTGGAATGTTATGAAAATTGACATTATCTTCGCATGACAAAAACATTGATTAAATTGCAGAAAAATAATTTCCTCAAATTATTTTTCATACCTGTTGCCGCATTCAATGCGAAACTTCCATTGGAATCCTTTTGTTTATCCAATTTCATGATCAACGGGAATCAAACAGTTCATTGAAGTTCCCTCGATTTTATTTGACGTTTTACATGCCGAACCAGTTAAAACGCGAATTTCGATAACTGGTCTCCCCTTTTAGCCCAGTTAGCGAATGTTTACTGTATCACCCTCATGTCGTCTATAGACGACGCTCGTACACACAGGTCGTCGCGCGGATGTCGCCTATCGACGACGCTCGTAGCGAAAGGGTTAAAAAAAAGATGCATACATGTTCTTCTTATAAGTCGATTTGTTGTATTTGGGTGTCACTTGCTGCGATAACATGTGCTAATTATAGATATGATAACCATGTGACATGTAAACGATTAAAATTCGGCTCTATTACAGCTGAAAATGCTAATGAGCCTAAACTAAATTAAAGGGGTAAAAAATGAGCATTTTTATTCGAATGAAAGTTTGTATTCCGTTTGGGTTGGAGGAAATATGAGTTTTCCAAAGCATTTGGGATTTTTTTGACTCAAGTGTAACTTTTGAAAAGGGCGTATCGATTTTAGTAAGAGAAATCTGTGATAATTTATAGATTAATAGTGCTATAGAAAGATTTATAGAGTATTGATGTCCAAACGTGAAAAATATACTGATACTGAGAAATACTGAGAAAAAAAAAGCTTCCTGTTTTTATTTACAAAAAAAACTTTAATTTGCAATATCTAAAATGTATATTTTTAATTTTTTTTCAATCTTCTTCTAAATTTATATTTGAAATAATAATTGAAATATTGAAAATATTTGAAAAAACATTTCTAATTTATGGTCTTTTTCAATTTCAACTTTTCTCTAAATTTCTATATGCATTTTTTAAATTTTTAAATTTTTTTCATATAAAAAAGAAATTATGCAGAAAATTTGAAAAATGAGTACAGGATGGTGAAACTACAGAGTTTTCCATTTCGGGCTTCCGAAAGTATACAGCCCTGCGCTGACAACCGTTTGACATAGCTGTCAACCAAAGCGTCATATCGTTAGTTGAATGTCTGCCATTTTACAATATGGATCGTTTTAGCATCGCACAACGTGTTAATTTTGTTAAATTATACTATAAAAATGATGAAAAACCGGCAAATGTTTTTCGAGCATTACGGACGGATTTTGATCGTCATGGACGGCCTACAGAGCACACAATCGCTAATGTAGTGCGTAAATTCGAACAAACTGGATCCGTAGCGGATATTGTGAAACCTGTGCATCATCGTAATGTGCGTTCGGCCGAAAATATTGCTGCTGTTGCTGCCAATGTGGAGGATGACCCGAATGTTTCGATTCCACGGCGTGCTCAGCAATTGGGCTTGTCAAACACATTATTGTGACGAATTTTGCATTTGGACTTGCACCTACATCCATATAAAGTCCAACTGGTACAAAAATTAGAGCGTGGTGACCATGGAATGCGTCGGGCATACATCGAGTGGGTGAACGAACAACAGCAGCAAAATGCTGAGTTTTCGCATCAATTTTTCTTCAGCGATGAGGCACATTTCGAGCTCGGTGGCTATGTGAACACCCAAAATTTCCGTATATGGGGCTCAGAAAATCCACACGTGATTGTTGAGAGGCCATTGCGTCCGCCAAAAGTCACTGTTTGGTGCGCATTATGGTCTGGTGGAGTCATCGGGCCGTATTTCTTTGAAAATAAGGACGGCGAGACGGTAACTGTGAATGGTGAGCGCTATGGCCGCATGTTAACCGATTTTTTTTTTACCACAAATTGGATATGGATACGGATGACATATGGTTTCAGCAGAACGGCGCCACGTGCCACACAACACGACCGAACATGACCATATTGCGAACGAAATTTGAGGGACGCATAATTTCGCGTTTTGGTGATGCCAATTGGCCGTCCAGATCATGCCATTTGAACCCGCTAGACTTTTTTTTTGTGGGGTTATGCGAAAAACCGTGTCTATGGCAACTCTCCGCAAACTCTTGAACATTTGAAAGACAACATTCGTGAAGTTATGACCGAGATACCGCCCCATATGTGCCGAAAAGTCATCGAAAATTACCTGTTCCGTATCAAGGTGTGCGAGGAAGCCCTAGGTGGACATTTGAATGATGTTGTATTTTACACATAATGGCATAAACCAAACATTAATTTGAAATAAAAGTTTCATCGAAATTCGAATTCTAAGTGTGTTTTATTTCAATTTACTTTCGGAATTTAAAGTTGGAAAACCCTGTATTTTTGACAAACTTTGTGAAACATCGCATTTTTATAAATTTTCGAAACTTCGAATTTTTGTATGTTAACAATCCTTCCACAAATCCACAAAATCCACAAATTATGAATTCTGATGTAATTTAAAACAAAAAAGCTCTTCATCAATCTACTTCTAAATGCAGCAATTTATTGTCTTTTTTTTATAGTGAATAAGCTCTTTTAATATGTTTGTCGTATCCTACCGCCATGTTCATGGAATTTTATGAATTTGCTTATAATTGTCAACAACTTTTCCCAACACATCATTATGGTAAAACCATATGTTTAGGAGTTACGTGGAAAAACATTAACGCTTCGTTTAGTATTAACCTACATATCTTCAAATGTTAAATGAATAAAAAAGAGTACTATTTTTTTTTCTCAGTGTATATTTTTTCACGTTTTTAAGTGCGATTCACATACAACATACACGTCACGTTTACGTCACGTCACGTTACGTCAATTATTCTCCCATGCAATTCTCATGAAAACATTCACATACACCGGCAACGGAAACTTCGACTTGCCGTTGATGGTGTATGTGAATGCTTCCATAATAATTGCATGGGAGAATAATTGACGCAACGTTACGTGACGTGACGTGAACGTGACGTGGATGCTGTATGTGAATCGCACTTTATCATCAATACTCTATAACTCTTTCTAAGACATTATTTCGGTTGGACTCATAGTTTTTGAGATATATATTATCAAAGATTTCTCTTACTAAAATCGATACGCCCTTTTCAAAAGTTACACTTGAGTTAAAAAATTCCCAAATGCTGTGGAAAACTCATATTTCCTCCAACCCAAAGGGAATACTAACTTCCATTCGAATCAAAAATAAAAGTTTTTAAAGTCTGCATTTTTAGTTCGATTTCATTTGGAATTGCACTATATATTTGTTACGGTTTTGTTTTGTTTTGTTCGCATCGAATCCGGTAGAAACAAGAAGGAGACGAGCCCAGCGGGTGAGGTGGTTGGACCTGGTGGAGCAGGACTTGGCAAGAATCGGTGCGGGCGGGAGTTGGAGAGCTGGATCGAGTTTATTGGCGAAAAATTGTGAAGAAGATTTAATCTCCCAATGGGATGTAGTATCATTATGAATAAATGAATAAATAAATTTTATTCCGATAAAGTAAAGAGTTCAAAAATCAGGAAACAATCAAGATCATTTCAGAAAAATCAGGGAAAATTGAGAGTTTGTCAGGATATCAGGATGTATGTCAAAAAGTCTGGGAAATCTTGAAAAATCAGGAAGGTTGGCATCCCTGATTGCTACTAACCTTGTTTTAAGCGTATTGATTGATGGTCCACGATGTGGCGGGACGGCCGGTGGATGTTCGTTTCGATAATAGCCATCGTGTTTGTCACTGTTAGACCTGCTGCGTGAGTTGATGCGAATTGCATGGATCTGATGAATGGCTTCTGGGTCTTCGATAGGCGAAGGAGGCAAGGGGGGAAATTCATCACTATCCTGTAATACGATACCGGAAAATTTTATTCTCGTACTGGTAGGTAATTCAGTTAATTAATAGACGAACCGCTTCCGGACTCGTAGATGTTGGCGACGGTGGCAAAGGCCCCAAACCAGCCTGTGATAATAGCATTTCTTTGGCACTTTCTGATTTATGAACACCTAGACGAAAACCTAATGGACGTCTAATGGGAGGTATGTCTGGGAAGCAAAAAATGTACTTCGTTATTGCATCAACACTGAAACTAAACCAAATCAAATATCATACCAGCTACTCTAGCAACAGATATATCACCACGTAATAAAGCACTAATATTATCCTCTATTTTGCGTAACGGTGCACCACGTTGTGTGTCACTGTCGACTTCCTCGTCTTCCTCTATTGGCGGAGCGAGCTCACGGCGTGGCGTGGAAAGGCCTTCGGCTTAGAAGTAATAAATGAATTAAATTTTTCGTGTAAGATTATTTTAAAGTGGTTTTTTTTTAAATAATCCCCACCTGTTGCAGGAACAGGATGCGGAGGAGAGATGGTCGGCAACGAGGATACTCGCATCAACGCACTGTCATTGTCGGATGCGGACGCACCATTGGAACTCGCAGTCACTCCGCGATTATTGCCACTGTTGTTGTTTTCCAGCGCCTGGAGTCCATCGAAGGTAGAACTGTATGTTTTGAACTCCGTATAGCGCGATGAAACTCCTGCCGGCGGTTGCAATGGTTGATTCGAAGAGCTACTCTGAGACACACTTCCAATTCCCCCCAGCACTAAACCTGCCGGGATACTGTCGGTAACGGTAATGTTATTGCTATTTACACAAACTGTTGTGAGATTACTGTTGCTGCTGCTGTTATGGTTAAATCTATTTTTGCTTAGGCTGTTATTATTGTTGGCGTGAGATTGTAAGGACTGCAGCTGCAGTTGCATCAGGTGTGCCGGGACGATTCCGGTTGGGGTTGTGGTTTTCTTAACGTTTGTTAAAAGCTCTGAGGTAGGTGAAGTTAAGTCTAATGATAGTCGTGACCTGCAAAACAAAATCGAACAGTGCTCGATGAGTAAGACTACAATAAATCTTGATCTAAAAAAAGATAGACTTAGTTACGCTTGAACAACGTTTGGGAACATTGCAAAGTTACCTGCAAAATGGATGCAGTGTTGCATATCTGAGAACGCATACGGAGATTCTAACGGAATATTAAAAATTGTATTTGTATCATTCGAATCCACCATCCACCATAAATACCAAACCATACTCAGATTGGAACTATGTGGAGTGATATTGACTGTGGACTGTTATATATTGAGAACATTTTTTAAGACTACAATTATTTCACACAGAATTGTCATCAAGACGTTTAATTGAGGGATTATTATGAATTCTGTATGGTGGGATGCACCTCATTGGTTACAGCTTGTCAGCCGTTTTTGACCAAATCAAAAAGTAAATTCAATGAATAACAGTCAACGTCCACAACTTGATGGCCCGATCAGGCTGACGACATCCTGGAGCATATTTCTTCTTGTAGTAGGGAAGACCCTCAACTCATTGACACAGTCGTGCGATATGTAGTATATTTTGGTCGAAGTTGCTCCGTCCCTGCGAGCAGTTCTGACGACATGGTTTTACGGTAAGCATTTAGGGTTTGATTCAGACCCAACTTTCGAGGGTACGAATGTACACGAATGACGACCAAAAGAACAACACGACCGTGTATTGGTCTGACTTCACCCATCTCCAGTAAGTATTGCACAAAACAGAAGGGGAGTTTCTAATATCCTCGTCCTTGCCTTGATTTTCACCAGTTGCCCCGGCATCAAGGAGGTTCTAGGCAAGTACAACTCTACTAATTGTCCGTCTGATGTTAATCCATTTCTAAGGTGACGATAGCCGCCTACCAACTAAACATTACGTGCTACACTTTTCGTTATCCAGTTGTGATTACGAAGTACTAGTGTTCTCGGAAACTTGGTTAGAATCAAATATCACCAATTTAAAACTGTCTGCGGGTTATACCCTCTGAGTTGATCATCATCAAACTCTCCAGAAGTGGAGGAGTGCTTATCACAATGAAATTTAACCTTCAGTGCAGCTCGGATTTGTTGACAAGTTCTGATACCAAAGTCGATAAAGGTGATCACAAGGGCTTTTTCACAAACATTTTCAAAAAAGTGACTTTTAAAACCAACGATAAAATGTTTGCGTTAGCAAATTCGGAATTTGAATCAAGTTTGAAGCACAATTTCAAATTTTATGAACGAGATCACAACGTGTATACGAGATACGATTTTCCGCGCGAGTATAGGAGAGTTAAATGGTTGAGTATAATTACGAATAGGATTAACTTGGACTGGTCTTTTTTAGAGGAAAAACTATTCCAATCATCATTCATCGGTGGAGATTGTCTAGATTTTCATTGCTTAGAACAAAATATCAGCAAGATTAACATGTTGAGCCCCGTTCCTAGGGACTAATTACTGAGCTATTCGTTAAAAAAACATCGATCGCCCCAGAGATTAAAAAGAGGTTACAAAAAAGGGTAACATAAAAAAGAACATGGTTTGTTTACGGATGTTTTGCGATATGTGACTGTTAGTGATGCATTAGTCGAATTTCTGATTATTTTTTCTTCATACAATAAACAACTTTGGCAACAGTGAACAACACTGATACTGTGAAAATGCTCTTATATTATATTATATTATACTAGCTGACCCGGCAAACGTTGTTCTGCTGTAAAAATATTTCTAGTGAATATGTTGGCTGTGTGTGTTTAAATGCACATACGTGAAACTTTCGTTACTCTTGTGTTCATATTTGTGTTTGATATACCGATGAATAGAGCGCCAAGTCGATGATCACCGACAAAAAAAAAAAACACAAACCATTCCTTGTATTCCATTTCCGATGTACCGTTTTGTCTCAAATTCCGTACACTTAAGCTTTTTTTGCCATTAAATAGTGTCTCATTACTCAAAATAGTACTTTTTCGCAAAGTTAATGTAGCTTTTGGATACAATAGAGCCTTTTCTTTCATTTGGCTACTATAAAATTAATTTAAAAATTCATATTTATGGTGAAAAACTAAAAATATGTTTGATTACATTTGTCTCAAATTCCGAACGCCCAAAATGCATTTTTTTAAAATCATAAAATCATTCAATTTTTTTTAATAAATCATGAGCCGATTTAGATGATCGATAAATCATATCAAAGTGAATTAGCCATTCTTCTTTGGAAAAATATAACACTCCCAAAAAATTTGAAATTGTGCTTCAAACTTGATTCAAATTCCGAATTTGCTAACGCAAACATTTTATCGTTGGTTTTAAAAGTCACTTTTTTGAAAATGTTTAGTATTTTTAGTTATATACAGTGTCGATACCTGTGAATGATGTTAAAATGAAGTCTACACCACAAAAAAATGTCAGGGTATTTATTATTCAATTATTGAAAATATTAAAGTTCAGTAAATTTCAATTTAAAAATGAAGTGTTCGGAATTTGATACAAAACGGTATTTAATTAACGAATTTGTTTGTTCTCTTGAACGGTCAATGTAAAGAGAAAAAAAATTTTTTTTGTCGTAAAGTAGACAAATTAAATAAAAGAAATCAATAGAATTTGTTTTGCCGAATGATTTTCCATGTCAATGTCTACGTTGTTAATTCGTAAGAATGATTGTCTATCATTACCAGTTTTTCTTAATTGATATATTGGACTCCCACCTAGGCTTGCGGTCGTGTCGTTGGGGAAATGTTTAAGAAAATGCATTGTATATTTTCCGTCTGCCATGTGAGGCTATAAAAGTTTTAGATTACCGTACGGCAATGAACCATGTTTGTGGTAACAATATCGAACAATCACCCATATTTCGTCATTAGCAGACCCGAAAGTAATTTTAAGTTGTTGAAATTTGAATGAAAATTTTTGTTCGATGATGTAGACAGTTGTCCTGACCTCAACTAAAATATTTTTCTATTAATCTCTTTGCATTTCAGCCAAAATATTATCCAATTCATAACAATTTACGCTTCACAGGAATGGAACACAAAGCTCAATGACGTCTATACGCATTGCGTTTCAAGGTCGGATGACATTTGCACAACCCGTCAAAGACGAACGGATGACAGAACGCGATATTGCAATCGATTCGGGTAATTTTGACTCGATCGAATTTCAGAATACGGGTGAGTAGTTGATCAATAGCATCTGTAATTATACACTATCTATTTCCTCAGGGCGTATTTTGTCTACTATCCAAACTAAAAATGTGCATATGGGATAATCCTCGCTTTTCCCATCCAGCCGAATACCTCCAGAAAGGCGTGGAACCGAATACATGTAATGTTGTAATGAGGCTCATTCTACATTTCATTTTTTTTTGAACACACGTTTTGTAATATTAGGCTGTCAAAAAAGTCCTGCGGTATTTCCGCGAGGTGTCGTTGTAAGCGCGTAGTTCTAGTTGTATTCATTGTATCGAGTCACACTATAGCTTGTTGGAAAGGTATTTTTGCGCTCTATAGTATAGTCCTTGACAGTGTTTTGTTTGGTTAAGTCGTTCGTTAGTTATAGTGTCGCAAATATGGAGCAAAATAAAGAGAAAATCCGACATATTTTACAGTACTACTATGACAAAGGCAAAAATGCATCTCAAGCTGCCAATAAAATTTGTGCAGTTTATGGATGGAGTTTCCATTTCCACCGCACAACGATGGTTTCAACGTTTTCGTTCTGGTGTAGAGGTCGTCAAAGATGCGCCACGCTCCGGAAAGCCTGTCGTCGAAAATTGCGACAAAATCGCTGAATTAGCCGAGAAAGACTGGCATAGTAGCAGCCGTAGCATCGGCCAAGAGCTGGGGATAAGTCATCAAACCATTTGAAGGAGCTTGGATTCACAAAGAAGCTCGATGTATGGGTGCCACACACGTTGACGCAAAAAAACATCTTTGACCGTATCGACGCATGTGAATCGCTGCTAAATCGCAACAAAATCGACCCGTTTCTGAAGCGGATGGTGACTGGCGATGAAAAGTGGGTCACTTACGACAACGTGAAGCGCAAACGGTCGTGGTCGAAGCCCGCTGAAGCGGCTCAGACGGTGGCCAAGCCCAAGTTCTGCTGTGTGTTTGGTGGGATTGTCAAGGAATAATCTGTGAGCTGCTTCCCTATGGCCAAACGCTCAATTCGGACCTGTACTGCCAACAACTGGACCGCTTGAAGGTAGCACTCATGAAGAAGAGGCCATCTTTGATAAAAAGAGGCCGCATTGTCTTCCATCAGGACAACGCCAGGCCACACACTTCTTTGGTGACGCGCCAGAAGCTCCGGGAGCTCGGATGGGAGGTTCTTTTGCATCCGCCGTATAGTCCGGACCTTGCACCAAGTGACTACCATCTGTTTTTGTCCATGGCGAACGAGCTAGGTAGTCAGAAGTTAGCCACAAAAGAGGCATGTGAAAATTGGCTATCCGAGTTTTTTGCCAATAAGGAAGCGAGCTTCTATAACAGGGGTATTATGAAGTTGGCATCTCGTTGGGAACAAGTCATCGAACAAAACGGCGCATATTTGACTTAAAACAGATGATTGTAACTAACTTTATGAACAAATGAAAATTAAAAAAAAAATACCGCAGGACTTTTTTGACAGCCTAATATTATGACAATGCATGTGTTTAGGCCTGGCAATATCAAAGGTTGCGTCGGCGTTGCTCATGATGGCCTCTCGCAAATGAGTGTATTTTTCTTCACACTGCTTCTAATTGTCTAGAATCACAGTCGTTCGCTCTCTACCTCTATATCGTTCGCAAGTCATTCTACGTTGAGATGGTGAACGTCAGGAACATTAGGATTAGATGGAGAGCGTCGTTTGAACGGTGGGTGTCAACAATGAACTCCAGATTATTGTTTTTTTTCGAATCACAATTTCTCGCGTCGCTGTCCAGTCGCCTACCATTACTCTAGCAATGTATTCAACAACATACACATTGAATGTATACACGTATTCGCCAGTCAGTGTTTTATCAGAATTGATGACAATAACGTGATTGTCACCTTGCAAACCGAGCATATATGATATGAAGAATTTCAATAATTCGTTATGTTTATTCAAAAAGTCTTCCAGTTCGCTGGCAATATGCATGGCTTCAACCGAATTGAGGTGATTGGCGCATGTGAGGATGAAAGTTCGGTGAAGCGAACTTAGCGCCATCTGTCATTAACCAGCTTAAATAAAATCGCTCTCTTTGAAAAACAAACTACGGGTTAATTATTTGGATATTATTTATAACAAAATACTAAAATCGTGATTAAAAATAGGAGATGGGGGAGAACCTTTGAGGTTACATGTACTTTTATGCCAAAAAAAAAAGAAAAAAATGAAAATTGAAATTTGAATTGATTTTTTTCTGAATAAGGCCACCCTATACGGTATTAAACATATGGTAATCGGTACCCTAGCGGTGTTTAGTTGACGCCCTATTCTCATGCCTACCAAGTTTTTTGTGCATAATTCAATCGTTTCGGAGGAATTCAACCACGAACATCCTGACACGAGATTTATATATATATATATATATATATATATATATAGAGATTATATACGGGCTGAATGGAAAGCATAACAAGAATAATTCGAGACCCAGCGTGTTAAGAAGTCAAAAATGTACATCGAAACATCAAAGTGTATACTAATCCTAAATTTATAATATAATATGGATGCATTTATTTACCTGGGAGAATTTGATAGCATCATCGGACCGGACAGTTTGCTTGGTCCACCGCAGGATGCCGTAAGGCCTAGATCGATACTATGTCTGGACTTGGGCATCAACATTGACACGGGATAAACCGGACTGGGAAGCGTTGGGATGGGCAGTGCTTCATTACCACGCATACTGGAACCAGTTCTGCAGTCCAAACTTTCTATCCGTTGCCTCTGACGGCCTTTTCGGATCACATATGTGCCTCGACCTGTGATGTCGGGTATATGTGGTATAAGTTCATCTACAATTGTAAAATTTTACCATCAACATGGGTAAGAATTAATCCTTAGTATTTGTCTTCCTGGATGCTTACCTGAATCAGAATAGAGAGATGCGGCCTCGTCCTCTGTGCTGCATATTGGAATATCGGGAGGATCAGGCCATTCGTTTGACTCGCTCCTCCTGTTGCTGGGTGTTGATTCCAGACTCGATTGTGAATCGTTAGCATTCTTTCCTCCTTTTCGCCTGGCAATAACCTAGAAATTTAATATATAAGTATAGTGATATGGAATTATGAATTTATTGAATATGAGTTGAGAGTGATGTATAAACATTTGTTTGCATATCTAGCAATACAGCTCCTTTTTTATCTATCCCAACTCAACAATTTTCATGGCAGCTAAATTTTTTCACTAATTCTAAACACGCGCTAGAGGAGAATTTTTATGCTGTGTAATGGTAATGGTGTATATCCTGTGAGATTATATCATTGCCATTAATTCCTGGGAGGATATTTTCAACTGTTATCATGAAAGGAGGGGATATGATATGTCACGGATTAATGGGGAAGGGACCGATTATTTAGACCATAATTATATATTTTTCATGGCACATTCTTCCGCCAACCAGTAGGATATAATCGATATCTACGGTGAATCAGAGAACATAACTGTTTCAAATATACGCTTCTTGATAGCTGTTCACCATAGAGTATTCCTTATTGTCTGTGGCATCTTTCACTTCTTTGAATAAATCCATGTAGTCTTAGCTACAGTTTAAATATGACAATTGAGCAGATTAATGCTGTCGAAATTCACAAGAAACTTGTGAAAACTGCTGTTTAAATATAAAATTTGTTGATAGAAGTGTATAGCAATGAATATTTATCGTTTGCACTTCGTTTCGTTCAATTTATTCGTTTTTAAAATTCGTCGTTTATTGTGCGAGCTGGTTTTTTGAGCGGAGAGTATATGTCATGAAGATCGCTGTTTCTAAGACTACCCATCGAGATTCTCCGTGACCCTGTGTTAAAATATACGACACAATAGATTTTTTTCTCCGATTCCCCGAAGAGTAATTTCCTCGGTTGTCTTCTGTGGCTACCCGGAAGTATCCGAGTGTTGCAGATTACAGAGAGTACAAACTACACGCGATGAAACACGAAATATAGCGCCTATTCGATTTATCGCACCTATCGCGTAATTTCGATTGTAATCCCAAATTGCCCGAAGAAATCTTACATATAACATATAAAAGAGTATTATAGTAAAGAGTAACAACATGTTGATTATTGTAAATAAACTAAATAAACATATAATAACAATTCTCATAGTCCCTCTCACTTTTGTATATAAAGAACTCTTCCAACACATCACTATTCTCATTTCAATTTCTTTTCTCTCCTATTTTTATCGTTCTACTCGTCGGGATAATTTAATATACACCTATCCCTCAATTTACACTGGAGATAGGTTCACGATAAAACCGTATAGAATGAAATCTCCAATTTTGCTATGTAAAACCGTGTAAAACGAAATAAGCCCTCAATATATACTCAATGCAATCATTTATTTAAGTAAAACAATTATAAAAATCTACTTATGGAATTCATTATAGATTCTGAATACAAATAAACAAAGAATTCTTCAAGAAGCTAAATTGCAATAAGTTTATTCGCTACCGCCACTTCAAGGAACTACCAGTTTTTATTCTGATTAGTATAATCACTTGAGCATTTCTGATGCAATTCTGTTTCAACAGTCGACGAATTCGGGAAGATCTCCGATTTGACCTCAGACTAAGTGATAGAAGATTCAATTAACAGCTGCGCAGATTTGTTTTGCTTTGTTTATCATTAAATTTAATAAAGAGATTTCCAGTCGAAAGCCGGTGATATAACCTTCCATTACTTTTCATTTTTGTCGATATACTTGGCATTCTAAGAGCTTGAAAAATTGACACAAATAACACATAAAGACTCCAAAAATGCTGGTGAATTGATAGTTTGCCAGCTCTGGAACATAAAATCGCACTCGTAGTCAAAACTATGATCCTATTCTACTTGCTTACATATGAACTACAAATATACATTTTTCAAGTTTTTCAAAATTTGTTATTTCACAAACCGTGTAAAAACGAAATCGTGTAAAACAGGTACCGTGTAAATAGGGGGATAGGTGTAATGGCGACTCTTTTACTCTTGCACAGATAAATTAATCGAGAGAACAAATTCATTAATTTAAAAAAAAACAAAACATTAAAAATACGGATGACGGATGTGATATTCATGCTTCTCACATTAAAAACTAATTGGAGCGATTACAATCGTTATTGCGACAGCAATGAAAGGCAACGCTCTGATTTTTGTAACGAATTTTATTTACTGTTTCAAACTGAAAGTTAGTTAAGCATTAGTTTTATTTTTTTTTTCCCCAAAATATATTTTTTATTAAGGCACATGTGGCGTTAGCCTGACGGGGCCGGGAGTCCAATATTTTGACAAATTTTGTCTTACAACTATGTTAGTAATATGTAACCGATTACTCGCGGTTGGCTCGAGGTTAGTATTACAAGTGTTCTCATAATTGGTATGTTGCAGTCTTCGATGCTCTATACGTGTGCCCGACACGGGCTACTTCCTATTGGGATGCAGCTGACCATTAATCAGCAACGCTCCCTAGTCTGTACCCCATATCTAGCGTGGTGCGTCTTTCTCGACTCGAGGAATCCAGGATAGAATGGTCACTAGCCGGCGCAATCATCAGTTCGTGTAGAGTTGTCATGAGCGGTACAACCTTTGGCTCTTGTTGAATGATCAGTGGACTGCACAACCTTTGGCCCGTGTATCTGTAAAGAGTGTGTGTATGTATTGCCGCGACTAAGTAAAAGTTTATAGATCGGATAGGAGGGATATGAAACAGGGACACAACGAAGGAAACATCATTAAACGTTGACATCGGCGTTTCTGAGGAACAGGTATAGATGAAGCAGAAGATCAGGATCACGGCTACCTAAGATATCCCGGACGGGGATATCCGATTGTCTGCCTTTTGCTCTCAGTGCTCTAGAGAGCTGAGAGCGAGCAGCATGGAACCGGATACACGACCAGACAACATGCTCGATGTCGTGGTAGCCATCGCCACAATCACAAAGATTGTTTGCTGCGAGCCCAATGCGATAGAGATGCGCGTTTAGGTTGTAGTGATTGGACATAAGCCGAGATATCACGCGAATAAAATCACGACCTACATTCAATCCCTTAAACCAAGCTTTCGTCGAAACCTTAGGAATAATCGTGTGTAAACAGCGACCGAACTCATCTTCACTCCACATGCGCTGCCAACTAACGAGTGTGTCCTGACGAGGAATGTGAAAAAATTCATTATAGGCAATTTGCCTTTCAAAAAGTGTGCCTTCTGAAGCGCCCACCTTAGCTAGCGAGTCCGCTTTCTCATTCCCCGGAATCGAGCAATGAGAGGGGACCCATGCTAAGGTAATCTTGAATAATTTTTCGACCAAAACACTCAATAGATGTCTTATTCTTGTTAGGAAATAAGATGAGCGTTTATCTTAGTTTTAGGCATTAGTTTTAGTTTAGCTTTATAATTTAATTTGCTTACATTTTCAGTGCCCCCTTCAATATGTTGGCCTTTCAATTTACCGTCGAATTTCAGGTTGGATTCAGATCCTTAGTAGTGTGTAGGTTCAATAGTACTCTAGGCTAGGCTCTAAGCTCTAGTTTAAGCTATTTATTTAAGTAATTTGACCTTTTCTAGTTCGTAAGTAGGTTCAGAACTAGATAATAAGCAAATTTTAATCGAATTAAAATAAACGTTTGGAAACTGTTTCCCCGCACATGAGATATGTTCTTCTATTGTTTTGAGTAACTAACTTGCAGTTTGAAACTGTAAATAAAACTCGTTGAAAAATCTGTGCGTTGCCTTTTATTGCTGTCGCAACAAATTTCAAAATATTCAAGATGGGTAACCTATCAATTTCCGGATTCCGGTGTTTTGTTCCGGAATTTACCCGTGATGTTGTACGGGAAGTCGGGCCAGCTAAATACCTTCGCTTTTTTGGGCGAGGGCTCATCATCTACCCTGGTCGAGGGCGGTCTGGTAGCGCAGCTTGGTATAGCAGGAGACCCGCAACCACTTTGTCTGAGGTGGACAGGGAATACGTCAAGAGTAGAGAAGAATTCACAGACGGTGACGATTACTATTTCGGGATTGGACCAACTGCGTCTTTACCAATTAGCGAATGCCCACATTGTACAGAATTTGGACTTACCGATGCAATCCTTCGAAGTAGAGAAGGCAACAAAGAGGTTCGCTCACCTGAGGCAGTTGCCGATTCAAAGCTACCATAACGCTAGACCAGGAATTCTGATCGGGTTAGACAACCTGAAGCTGGCAGTGCCGTTGAAGACGAGAGAGGGAGATGGATCCGGGCGGCTGTTAAAACGCGATAAGAGATGGTGTGTCTACGGACGCCAAGGTTTACAGGTCAACGAATGATTCAGCTTCCATATCTGCGGCTGCACGAGAGACGACGAGCTACACGAAGTTGATGAAGAGTTCTTTGCTGTAGAGGAGAGTGGGGAAAGTAGCTTGGGGACTGTCTTAGCGTGGAAGTACAGTGAGCTCAAGAAATGCTGGAAAACGACGAAGCCCATCTGCCGACACTACGAAACAGGTTTACTGTCCCCGGCTTCGGTGCAGTACGTTAAAAACTTTAATGCCAAGAAACACATTCAGCAATACCGAAGACAGTTTTAGCACTGAAACGGAAGCGGAGAAGGTTTCGGCTGAGGTACGACTGGTTCATCACAACGGAGGGTTCCATCTTCGAAATTGGAGATCAAACAGTGAAAGGGTTCTAACGGAACTCGGAGAACCAGCGCCAGTAGTGAGCAAGAACCTTAATCTAGATTTCGACGAACAGATGAATCGCGTGCTGGATTTCGAACGATTTTCGACCTTACGTTCTATGTATATCTCTAAACCGGAACAGAAGCGGCGCGGATCCCTTACACTAGTTGCTTAGTGCTGAACGCACAATAATGATGCTGGTTCAATGAGAAAGCTATTCAGACCAAACAACAGGTTCCGAACGGAAAAATGCTGAACGAAACGATCATGGGTCCATTGGTACGGTCTGTTAGTCGGCTATGAAGGACACATACACGGAGGGAAAACTAAGCGATGAAGAGCTTTTGACGCTGGTTGTAGAAGCAGAGAGTATAGTTAATTCGAGGCCTCTGACATACTCATATACTGGACATACTGGACTCCGAAGAGTTAGAAGCTTTAACCCCCAACCACTTCCTTTTGGGGAATTCTAGCGGAGCGAAGCAGGTTGGTGTGGGGATTGGCTAATCCCAAGAGAATTTGCAGGAAACCTGGGGAGCAAGTCAACACAACTGGACAAGTTTTTGCAGCGTTTTTTGATGGAATATCTACCGGTCATCCGTAGGCAAACAAAATGGTTCGCCGAAACTAAACCTTTGCAGGTCGGTGATCTAGTGCTGGTTACAGACGGAGGAAAGCGCAACGAATCGGTCCGAGGGAAAGTGACCCAGGTCTTACAAGGCGGTGACAGCAAGATTCGGCAAGCCTTAGTGTGAAAACAACAGGGAACCTTCAGGCGGCCGACATTAAGACTCGCCGTGCTCGACGTGGATGACCGTGCTGTCCCAGAAGACGGTGGGAAGCAACGGGGGGAGGATGTTAACACCGGTACCGTCGAGCTGGCCTTCCTGTCTCAACCGGTTCCACCGTTTCAATGGTAAGCTGTCAGCAGCGATGATGTGACAAATTGTTGTTATAGAAGAAAGGGACATAACAAACCAAAACAAGAGAAAAAGTAACGTGTGGTGAAGTAGTAATATTTTTGAATTATAAATGTTAGTGAATTTTGTAGAAAATCTTATAGTCTAGTTCTAAACCTACTTACGAACTAGAAAGGTAAAATTACTTATATTAACATCTTACACTAGAGCCTATATATACTATTAAAGCTACGAATTACTAAGGATCTAAATCTAACCTAAAATTCGACGGTGAATTGAGAGGCCAACCTATTGAACGGGTTGCCTTTCTTTGCTGTCGTAACAATCGTTATGAGGCCGCCGAAAATACCACATAACATTATCACCACGTCAAAAGAAATTTAAAAAAAAGTTGATGGGTCTGGGCCTAGGGGCACGGACGGGAGCTTGACATAGGACTGTGATTGTGTGTAGTAATTGCATTTTAATTGAGTTGTATTTTTTCTTTTTTGATACATCAAATGGAAGACCTGAAAACGGTTTGTTGTATGAACTTGTATCCTTCAAACGGGTTAGATGAGATAACGTGGTAGTATCCGGAAACACATTCGGTATCAAAACGGCCAAAACTCGTTTGTGTTTCACTTGCTTGATTTTAAGAATCGATTTCATGAGTTCCGATATCCGTCGCCTGGCTTTAAAATTGTCAAAAAAAAAAACAACTTGAAACACCTTTTCAACACGAAAAAGATAATTTCTGGCTGATATTTCTAGACCGGATTCCAAACCATTAATTCCGCGAACCTACAACCTACAGCGATTTTTATGGGCTTCAAGAAGGCAACCGTGTAAAGCTTTTATTTGAAATACATTAATCGGAATACATTAATTTATCATTTGCAACTATCCCCCTTGTTTTCAAATGGTACTAAAAATGTCTTCAAATGTTTTCATAATCATATCGAAGAAAACTAGAATTCATAACTTACTTTTGAACAAAGTTTGCTAGCATGCTCAATGTTTATTTTAATTGCTATTGTTATACACTCTGTCCAACTTCTATAAGACCACCCTGATTCTATATCGTTGCAACACAAACAGTTAGAATTTCAACAAGATACATTCATACATTGTTGAATGCTTAGAATAAAGTATATTTAACGTCAATTTCGTTCAAAAAAGTTGTTTGTTTATTTATTGTGCTTAAATATGATGATTTCAGCTGTCCAGTTTCTATTAGACCACTTCAAAATTCATAATTATTATCAATGAAAAATTCAAAACGATCGGTTGATTTACATGTAAATAATTGGTAGCCTTGCCATTTCGACTAATAACCTTGGAAATTTGTGTTGGAAAACTATTTACCAAATTCTGCTGAACGGATTTCTCGATATTTTTCCATTTTTCCGAACTTGCAACCTTGAGCTCTTCAATCGTGGTGTAAAGTTTTCCCTCAGTGTAGATTCTGCGTACAATGATCCCCCCTAAGATTTTCAACAGGATTCAAGTCTGAAGAGCGAGCCGGTCAGTCCAAAAAATTAAGTTTTTGGTCCTTAATCTATTGCTTAGTTTCCTTGCTGGTATGAATAGTAGCATTGTTTTGCTGGAATGTAAATTTTTGTGACTTTCAGTGAATTTCAGAACGTATATGTAATCCTTGAATGATGTGGAAGCTATTTTGAGCCTTCCGGTTGCACAGAATCCCGCCCAAACCATGCACGAGTCTCCATCAAAATTCCTGGTTGAAAAATACCGTTTCTTTTTCCGTAAATCACGCCAATACCCGTCGAAACCATCAAGACCATCCAAATTGAACTTTTCTTCGTCAGTGAAGATAGCCTATACATTGAAGAACTTTTCGTTATGGTATATAACAGAATATATTTTTTGAAAACATTCTTTGTCATGACATATCTTGCCCCACTGTCGGTTCATGTGAGCTTTGGCAAAAATGAGACTTCTTTCGATGTGAGATGGTGTAAGATGGGGAGTTTCAACCTTTTAAGCCCTGTTTATGTGAGGATTTTTTGCCAAAATTTGACGAATTGTCACCCGAGCAGTTAAGTAGTTGAAATATTGCTTTATTTTTTTGAGGTATTCGAACCTGTTCTAGCTATTCCCCGCTCATTCCGGTCAGAGAGCTTCGATTTACGTGGAACTCTCTCCTTCTTATCGTATCCTTGAGGATTCGCCAAATAATTGAGCACTACTTGATGGAATCGTCCAATCCGACGAGAAGTTTCTCTGATATCAAAATTTTCTTGGTGAAATGCATCGATTTGTCTTTCTTCTGTCTCCGTGAGGACTTTTCCCTTCGGCATTTGCCAGATTTAATTGATCAAAACAACAAAAACAACGGAAAATGTAACTGGTCTTATAGAAACTTGACAGTTGAAAATATGAAAACATTCGTTTACGCTCAGCGCTTGCACACATACATATGAAAATAATGCAGTGTATGGTAGTCACCAATACCTACACACTAGAATCTAAATTGAATCATTGTTTGTTTACAATGACGCAAAGATCATCACCTGGTCTTATAGAAGTTGGACAGAGTTTATAGCGCATTTCAGTAAACTTATTTTGAGGTTTTGAAGTTTTTTTTTCAATAAATCAATAAAATAATGAATATATACCGCAACTGCGAACTAAATTTTATGAGTTTAATTATGATTGGCTTCACTTAGTGAATATAGCCCCAGTTCTTCCACGGAAACGGAACTGTAATAACTCAATTTGTTCATTTCACCTTTAAAGTTTTGGTTGTAACTCAAACCATATTCATAAAACTGATTATTGAAACGGTATGTAACCAGAAAACCCTCGATTTGTGAAGTGGTCGTTTGAAAGATCTAGGTTAATCTATCGTATAGTATATGCCCAAAATAATAAAAACATAATGCCACAATCATTCGAATTCTCGAGTGCAAATGAATTAATGTCTTGTAGAGAATGTATTCAGACTGCTTGAAGTTCTCCAGAATTTGAAGCAAAAGTCGCTTTGTTATTAAATTCATTCTATATACTTGTGGATTTTCTGCTTGGAAAAAAGCGAGTGAATGACTCCGAGGCAAGCTTTTGCGCAGTGGCGGTATCGTAACCAATGAGGTTTATCGGAGGTGCGATTATTGCTAGTTGAAATCTAAGAAATCCCGAGACAAAAGTCTCCGTTTGTTTATTAAAAACAAAAATAAACACGTGACACTGAGACAAAAATCCTATTTCTTTTGACAATATTTCCACAGACAGAACAAATGCACACGGTGGCGCATAAGTCACGCAACCGATTTGCACAAAAAAAAATTTCGTATAAAAAAAAAGTCACACGATATATAATTTTTATTCTCGAATAAAAAACAATACAAGATCGATAACTAAACCGCGTAGGAACTAACACGCTCGATAATTGCAGCGCGATCGTTTTTTTCCTACAGAGAGCATTTTGTGACTTATGCGCCACCCTGTATTTTCGATTTTTCCGATTCGATTGGTATGCAAATCGTCAAAATCCGTTCGCAACAAAAAAACTATTAATGTTAACTTTATTTCATAACAACGTGATTTGTTTTTGATTTGGCACCCTGAGTGAAAGACGTAGTCCTTCGTCAAAAACTCGAAAATACTCCGAACTTTCTTAGTGGGAAGTTGTGATCCAGACATATTATTTAGCATCGAATTCTCAGTAGAAAGCAATTTAGATAACGTAGGTTTAATCACGTTGAGAAGGCGAAATACCTTCATTGATCTTAAGTCATTTGAGAGGTTTTTCCTAACATACGATATTATTATAATCATCCGTATCGTCATCATCACCACTGTTTGATCGTCAAAATGCCACTCGTATAAATTCGCAAAAAAGGAGCAAAAAAGAAGGAGAGCATCTTCGCAATGAATGCGGGCAGCCTACATCCCCAACCCCAACGACATCGAAAGTGCACGGGGGTATTATGGGGGAGCTTTGTTTTTGTGGATTCGCAATCGTTACTTCCATGTGTTCACCGGAAACATATAGTTCCTTATAATTCTCATGGACCGGTACTCACCAGGAAACCAGGAAACAACCGAGAAGACATCATATACATATTGTTACATTGTTCATTAAAAAGTATTTCCCACTGGTGCCATAATGTCTTTAGAAAGCGATTTTATCGTCGTAAGGCCCCATAATGCTTAGTGAAGTTAGTGAATAAGGTGTGGGAGAAGAAAGAGAGAGAGCAAGATGGGGGGTGTGGTATGAATTTTCACACAGTTGAATTTAATTTCACTCCTCATCTGGTTTTCCTCATGTGCCGTTTTAGCCAATGGAGCAGATATGAAGAAAAGATAAACGATTGTTCGTATCTGCAGCCTGGCCCTCAATGAGCTACAAAAATGTGAGGATGCGAGCGTCGTTTTTTCGTGACCGCATGCTTGCTATTTTGAAATAAAGTGCTACCATTGTTCTGCTTCACATAGGGGTTCGTCCAATTCAGGATTCACTTGAGATGAAAACTTTGGGTCCTTGGAGGGAACTAAAATTTCATGGACAATTTGGAAGTTAGAAGTCGTTCGATTGTATTGATCGAGTGAAAACCGGAAGTATGTAGTAGAAAAAACACATCGTTAGCAAGTTAGAAAGATGTTTTCCGTGATTGACTGTTCAATACAACGAAATAACATCAAGAATTACCCAAGTTGATAAACAACAGATATAGCTCGGTCTCATGTCGTAAAATAAGTGGAAATACTCAGACATGACGTTTTGCCACGATGTGTTATCGAACTATCCTGCACTCTTCATGAAAAATAATTGTTATATATATAAGTACTGTACATTCAAATATATTTAAATTTGTTTGATGTATATTCGAAGAATGTGTGAATGTCTCTGTCTAAAATATGTGTTATTCAGAGGTATCTCAGCGCAATTTCTAATATTATATTCTGTTCTTTATACCTTGGAATATATACTTTCAAAAAATGTCTAGATAGGACAAACGTCTAAATAGAAAGGATGGCCCATAGCCGGAGAAGCAAAAGCACTTTCGTAATCTTTGGAGAAAAAGAAAAACTCGTGAAAGATGCTGAAGGCAGTTAAAAATGTTGAATATATGTATGCCACTCGCCCTATGTCCATCATTCATATTTCTGCTCAAAGATGAGAGCATTTCCCAGCATAAATGGTCGCTTTTGATAGGATCGTTGGATTATGAAAATGAAAACAGCAACATTCACGTTCGCTTTCTATGCTTTGTTCCTTTCCACGCGCGCTTGATGCTGTAAACCCTAACGAGTATGTACTCGAAACACATAGTTGTGTCATATACATATATCAACACATGGTTCGTCCTGGCCATGTCTATTGCTGAATATATTCATACTTGTTCGTAGGAAATGAGAATGCTGTATGAATATTCGAAAAAGCTGACAGATAAGTTGACTCCGACGGTGGCACTACTGACAAGAATTTTTTTTTGCTTCCATCTGGCAAAAGATACCTGAGACGACAGGTCGTTTATATCCATCCGATAGAGTTTTCCAATCGAGTGAATAATTTAAATAGGAAGAGGCAAACCATCCAAGATAAGTGTCTCGATAGATGTATCTGTTCCTGGATGAATGAGAGCTTTCATTATCCTGCAAAAGATACCCAGGTTAGGGAGGTTCTTGTGATGCGGAGATTGCATTGAAAATCGTGAATATCAGCAATGAATGAAGGCGAATCCATATAGCTTCGGGCTATGACTTAAGATACTACCTGCATCAGCGGTTCTAATGGGTTTTTAATGAGAAGTTATAGTTGCAAACAATAAATGTTGAAAATGCTACGCAATTTCAAATATGCACACGAAAATGGCCATCTAGAATTTTCAAAGCGAACTTGATTAAGAATGTTGATTCCCACGAAAAACTACCCTGTGCAAAATATCAGCTCAATCGGACTTCATTTTCTATTGTCGCAGATGTCAAAATTTAAGTTGTCCGAAAATTTAAAAATCAGAGGAGTAAGAGAAATCGGGGTTTAAAAAAATATTTTTGATGCCAAATGTCTTATAATTGCATGAAACGTCGAGATTTACTGTTATCTCGAAAAAAATTTTTTCTCAAAAATTTACTTTCTGGCGTTTCATGCAATTCTAAGACATATGTCATAAATTTTTTTTTAAACCCCGATTCCCCTTATTCCCCCTTGGGTGATTTTTCAATTTTCGGACAACTTAAATTTTGACATCTGCGACAATAGTAAATGAAGTCCGAATGAGCTAATATTTTGCAGAGGACATTTTGTCGTGCAAATCAACATTTTGTAGGGAGTCCCGTACGAAAAATCAATATGACGATTTACATTGGCATCCTAAACCATGCGTTGTGCCTCGTATTCCACAAAAAAAAGTCCCAGAGTGTCGATTTTTGACAAAAAAAAATTTCGAGATGACAGTAGATCTAGTCGTTTCATGCCATTTGAAGACATTTGGCAACAACATTTTTTTTCGAAAACCCCGATTTCCGTTTTCACCCCCTTGGGTGATTTTTCGGTTTTCAAAAAACTCAAACTTTGACATCTGCGACATTAGTAAATGAAATCGAGTTGAGCTGATATTTTGCTTAAGGTAGTTTTTCGTGGGAATCAACATTTTTAATTAAGTTCGATTTGAAAATTGGAGGGTCTCTTTATCTCATACGTCCATTGGCACTCTAATGCACATATTTTACTTTCTGATTTCAGCAGTTTTACATAAAACTTGAAGGAATATATTGATGATACAATGAATTTCTTAAAATATTCAAGCCACATAAATGACCAGATGTTCATTTGGTATGTATTCAGACTTTTTCTGGATTATAACACTTACAAATATTGTTAACATCGTGCTTGCACACCATTTGTATCAGATTTATATCTTTAAATCATGTAATTAATGCATCTCGATGACCTCAATTCTGATCATGGTTTGTCCGATGCACTGATGTTGGTTTGTCCACATAATCACTATGGCAGCCGCTTGGCGCGTTGCAGTTTCTTTTTGTCTTTCGCGCGTAGCAGAAATAAATTTTCTCTGTGTTGAGTACTGTTCACCTTTAAAATGCCCAAGAAAAGACAATATTATGAAGAAAGCCTAAATTATTAATAATAGGAGTACCGGTAAGTTTCTTCGTTTTTTTTTCAAAAAAAAAAAATGCTTTATTCTGCAAAAATGGTTACAAATTCAATATTCAAAGTATTGCCCATCGCTAGTCACAACTTTTTCCCATCTTTCTGACAATTCACAGATCCCTTTGCAAAAATAATCGGCCGGTTTGTCGGCTAACCACGAATCGATCCAATTTTTGACTTCATAAAAATTGGAGAAGTGCTGGTCAACCAGGCCATGTTGCATCGATCGAAAAAGGTAGTAATCGGACGGAGCAATGTCTGGAGAATACGGCGAGTGGGATAGGACCGCTTCCAATTTCAGCGCTTCCAAGTATGATTTGACCGGTATCACCACATGTGGCAGAACATTGTAGTGATGCAAAATAACTTTATCGTGTCTTTGCTCGTATTGTGGCTGTTTTTCCTTCAGAGCACGACTCAAACGCATCAATTGTCGTCGGTAGAGGTCCTCCGTAATGGTTTCATTCGGTTTTAACCGCTTATAGTACACCGCACCCAGCTGGTCCCACCAAATAGATAGCATAACCTTCTGGCCGCGAATATTCCGCGCGGCCGTCGATGTTGATGCATGACCGGGGTATCCGGTCATATACGTTGCCCGACGTTTAGGATTGTCGTAATGGACCCACTTTTCATCGCCAGTAACGATTTGATGCAAAAAACTCTTTCTTTTATGCCGTTGGAGCAGTTGTTCGCAGCAGTTCACATTCCCATTGCTTTTAAACAATCGGATATGGTTTGCTGAGCTACTCCAAGTGTATGTTCCAAGTGTAGTTCTTGTTGCGATTATGATGGATCTTGATCGAGTAAAGCCTCCAATGCTTCATCTTCAAACTATTTTGGCGGGCCGGAACGTTCTTCGTCTTTCAAGTAAAAATGACCACTTTTAAACCGTGCAAACTACATCTGACACGTTCGCTTATTTGGACCATGGTCATTCTAAACTTCCACCAAAATTTGATGACTTTCCGCAGCTTTTTTCTTCATAAATAATGAAGTAACACTTCCCGCAAAAACACTCTCGTTGGTACGAAATTCGACCTATTCGAAGTGGAAAAAAACTATGTTGTCTACGCTTCAACTTTTTGACATATACTGAAAAAGCCGCGCAATGACAGTAGCTTTCCGACGAATGTCTGGAAATTTGATTCACTGAAATAATAATCAATTCACGTCATCTGTTGTGAAACCGTCTGTTGTAAAACCGTGTTGGGTACCGGTACACCTAATAGATGAATCTGATGACAGTAAACTCAAGCAATGAGAAATGCAACATCTACTTGAAAATTCGAATTTTTTCATTCAAAAATGGTGATTTCTAAAACCGGACAAACCATGATTATGTATCGAACAAACCATGATCATAATTTCTTTTTGAAGAAAATCGTTAAAAAAAAGTTAAAAAATCGTTGAAAGATTGCAACGCATTATAGTATTATTAGTAACTAGAGACTTAGGGCTTTTCAAAAAACCCAAACTCGTCTTGATTACATGTGATCTTCATGAAAGAAATTCGATTTGCATTTACTAGTTGCGAGAAAACACCCAACATTGGACAACACAACATCATTTACCTTAATGTTATTTAGTAATATGGCACATACCTTCGTGCAACTTGAACCGCCAGCCTTAGGAGCTCCCAAGGGATCTTCGAAGCTGGCCGGATCGTCGAGGTTAACTTCCCATGCTATACTGTGGCGTTTGCTTGGTGTCACGGGAGCAGACAACGACGGAGGTGGAGGGACTGTTGGGGGACCAGGTGGAGGCGGAAGTGACGACTCCTCGAGTGAATCCTCGGAAAATCGCTCTTCGTCACTGTCATCCTGCACCGGCTGCCTTGTTGATCTTGCGTAGTCCAAACTGGTAGCGAATATCCGATTGCTGACCAATTCGTTGTTGTAATTAATGTTTATCTGAACGCCGTGCGAGGGTGACAGAGAGGAGTTATTTTCCGACTCGTTCGATTCCGGCGAAGAATTCTCCTGGGACGAGGAGTTATCTGACGGAATGTTGCTTTTATGACAAACTTCCCTGTGGCGTTCCACAGAGCTGGGCAGGTTTCGTGGAGGGTTCCATCTGGGGGGAGACGCTCGGCCAGGGTAGATGGTCACCGGGTGTTCATTCACGATGGGTTCTGTAGAAAAAAATAAATAAAGATTGGTTCAATCATTGTTGGTAATAATTGCAGAACTGAATTGGGAATGGACTTCAGATCATGAACATTGGTGCATAATATTTATGACAGACATACAGCTGTACTACCGTTGTGCTTCGAAAATTGTATGTCTGTCACCATGTACAGCGTTATAACCACGCAAGCAACTCGGTACAATCGCTGTATCTGTACCGACCTGTTTTACCGTTGTACATGGCTACAGTTGTACTGTGCGCAGCGCCATAGACGGTTAGTGGTGGGTAGCATGAACAAACCGAATCAAAACACTCTTTGTATTGGCTTTCTCTTGAGTTAAGAACTCAGTTTGGAAGCTTGTTTGTTGTGTTTGATAGTTTAGACGGCAAATAAAAACCTTTTTCATTGAAATTGGTAAAATTGGAAAAATTGGTAAAAATTGGTTAAATTTCTGATTGTCAGTTTGACATGCGGTACAATGTAGATCCAAAGTATGTGTGTCATCCTACCGTGGTACCTGTACAACGTTGTACACGTACAACGCTAGTACAGCTGTATGTCTGTCCATGATATAATATTTCAACACAGTTGTTTTTCGTCGATGTGTTTACGATTCTATTCTGTCTGACAGTAACAGCATGTGGTGAAATTCAAAGTCTCCAAATTAAAATCACGATGTTTGGGTCATGTACGAATGTTGAATAAATTAGATTGATTTCACGACAACCACATCAGTGCGTGTTCCGAAACGTTAAATCCAGATTAGAGAACTCATAATGGGTATTTTTAGGCGATTGGATTTTCATATGGGTCACAAGTGATCGAACAGCAAACTACTTCTTTTGATATTTTTTAAACCGAAAAGGTCAGAAGAAAACTTTTAACACAATTTTGCGTATGTCTACTACGATCAAGTACTGTCTTAAAAACCAAAAAAAAAATTAAGCCAAAAGTGTCTTTGACACATTTTAACATTTTTACCCTTCTTCGTAGACCCCACAAACTGTTTCTCTATTTCCATTGTTTCATAACACTTTGTGATAATCATGCATAAAAAATGAAATTATTTTTTCGTTAATTGGATGTTCTAATTTCAATACAGTTGGGGTGATTGTTTTACATTTCACTGCAATGCAATTGAACCCTCTTGTATCTACTCGCGCAACTGAATATAATTCATGAAGGTATGAGGTTGGGGAAAAAGTAATCCGTTATTTTCCCGGTAGCTGGCTTTAGGCTGATGTCACATTAGGCGGATTCGCCGCCGCGGATATTGCGACGGTTTTTTTCTCGATATGAATTCGCTTCCAAAACCGCCCCGCTCTGTGTGACATGGCTAATTCACAATACACTGTAGATCCTCCGCTGCGGTTTTACTCGCGGAATCCGCGGCGGCGAATCCGCCTAATGTGACATCAGCCTTAGTGATCAGTATCTCGCGTATTATAGATCCTACAATTTCAAATTAAGGCTCGCTGTGAAAAAATATTCTGATGTTTTTTGGTTGTTCCATTCAGTTGAGTGTTAGCAATGGAAATCAACAAAGAGAAAATTTGGTACATTTTACACTTTTTCTTTTATAAAATTCAAGCTAGGCCGCTGAAATTGTGAATGGTGTTAATGGTGCCGATACTATAACAGTAAAATATGTGCAATTTTTTAATTTTTTTTTGTTAATTTTTAATTATATTCGTTCTTAAATTTTTTAGTGCTATACTCTGAAGTCAACAAATGGACCGTTTGAATTTAGCGATTGACCAGAAACGTCAAGAATCGGCCAACAGTGGAGATGTTTTGTTCCATCTGGGCAACACAAGACCACAAAACTCCGGGAGTTTGATTGGGATGTTTTAATGCATCCACCATATAGTCCGGACCTGGCACCAAGTAATTACCACCTTTTCTCGCATTGCAAAACTTCCTGTGTGATAAGGAATTGGAATAAAGAGAAGATTGTAAAAATCTATTGTTAGAGTTTTTCTCCAACAAGGACCAAGACTTCTGAGAGAGAGGCATTATGAAGCTACCTTTAGAATGGCAACAAAACAGTGCATATTTGACCCAAATTGGACAATCCGAAGCATATTAAAAATGATTTTAAATTTCACCCAAAAATAATGGATCACATTTTCCCCAATCTAATATAGAGAACTATGAAATAACATAAAAACGTACCAATCGATTGAGGTTGAAACAATTAGAATATACCATAACTGCATGTACGAGACAAACATATTTTTTACATTTCATGCAGTTGTACATGTTTTCCGCTTTATTTTTGGAAGAGCAGCAATAACCTTTTAACTATCTAAAACCAGATGATAAAGATTCTGGAATAACAAATTTGCCTATTTCTAATATCTTTTGTCTGTTTGTCTGTCTTTCTGAATCTGTATATACAGATTACAGATTATTAGATGTCCATGCAGGTTTTATACAGATTCTGTAACAAGATAAACTAATGTTTAAATATTTGATCATTTTACGCAACAATTAACAAACTCAATTCGACAATTCGAAAAGTACTGAGCTGAACTATTTTACTACTGTCAAATTTGTCAAATATAGTAGTGATAGAAATCGTCTTTTTTCGCAATATAATGCGAACAAAATAAAAGTTTCAAATCGTCTCACTACAGAAACTGTGAACGCAATTATCAAATCGAAACTATTTGTTAAAATCCGTTGGGGAAGTGCCTCAGTACAGTTGTCAAACGACATCAAGGCTAAATTCCGCAAGACCATGTATAAACACCACGAGGAAAGTGAGGATTAAATGAATATTTATAACGCGAAAATAAATTAAATAAACTCTTTTTGTAGGTTTTCCCTAAAAACACATTTTAAAATGTATTTTTATTTTTTATTTGGCATAATTCTCTATGTATCTAAAACTCGCAATCTAAAATATTACAAATTTTGGATCAAATTAGACCTCTGTGCGAGAAAGAATTGCACAGTAAACTTTTAGCATAGGCCTGGAAATTGAAGAATAGTCTTACTCAGAAAACTACGGGCAAACTATGCCAGTGATTACGTGCTTAAAAATATGGCTAAGCAGAATATAGACACTTTACTACAACTATGCAATTATTACTTCGTACTTAAATCTAACGCAAAAGGATTATCAGATGAAAAATCCGCAACACAGATTCCAAAACCGATTTTTTTCTCTACAGATAAAAAAGATTTTTTAGCTCGGAAATACAAATTTCAATGTGGCAACAATGCATACGAGATTATGCAATATGCGCTTCCCAGAACTTGATCTTGTTTATGTAGAGGAAAGAGGCAATATCATCATCATCATCACCTCAAGCGAAGCAACATGCACGTCGTGTTGCACACATATGTTGATATAGTCATGCTGCTGCTAGTAATGACGATTTCCAATCATAGCTGAAAACGGTCATTTTCGTCGAACGAAGGAGACTTCGTCCTTCGTGTGAGCGACGCAACTACCAACAGTCATCATCGTGTTGCATAGTAGTCATGACGATTAGAGGTTTTGAATTCCCGGAACAAATCGCTGAAGAAAACGACTGCAACAGCTCGCTAAAGCTCGGTCGGATATTGCTAAAGGATCGTATTTTATGTTTCAAACTCCGTGGAACACTGGTTTGCGTGCGATACACAGTGGTGGTCTCAGATCGCGTCATTTTTGCGGCTTGAGCCTCGATTCCTTATTCCCGTTAAATGGGGGCTTCATCCCCATTACATTGACCACAGAATGAATTTCGAAAAACAAAAACGAGGAAATAAATTTATAATATAAATATGAGACACTTATACACATGTTTTCCACACGCCACAATATTTTTTCTCTGCAAAGGGTAAAACCGTATTTTTAACTTCCCTCAGCTTATTCTTCCTCACAGCATCTCATTCTGCCTGCCATCTCCAGGTGGTTCATCTCTTGATATGGCTTTTGACTTCCCGGATATCAACCGCAATTGATCTATCGACTGTATGGCTCAGTGACGCTTTCGCCTCTTGGTCAGCTTGCTCGTTGCCTGGTATACCAATATGACTCGGTATCCAGTAAAACATGACATTTTCCCCTTTATCGAAACATGTGTTGTAAAATGTTTCCATGCAGTCTCTTCTTTTCGTCCTTCTTCTATAGCTTTCGAGAGAATTTATTACACTGAGCGAATCTGTGCATATAAGGTCCCCAGTCCCCTCTTTATTCATTACTCGTGGTAAAGCCTCTTTAGCTGCTTCGATTTCCGCTGCATAAGTGCTCGCAATATCCACCATTCTTCTGCGTACCACCGTATTTCTATCGATAATGCTTAATCAGCTTCTTTCTTTATGTTTAGTTTCATGATTCGATATCTCGTCGATTTTCTTAGAAGAAATCGCTGCAGCAATGATGCTGGTAAATCATTCATGTGACTAGCTTTCAACAAAGATGTATAAACCTTGATCAATCGCCTCTCCCGGGGAGAGCTACTTGGATGGGGGAAATGATATATACTAGGAAGCAAGATCTGCAATTTTCCCAAAATATTCGTTCAACGCTCTTCAGTAGTACCGGAACTGGAATCCAAGTCTGATAAACGATCAGAACTTTCCATGAAATCTTCCGAGTCAATTGCTGTACGTTCTGCTTCTTTACTTGCCTTTTTTTGCGGGATATATAGCAGTTCGGAGTGGGAGTGCTCCCGTGGCCGAGTGGTTAGCGTCATAACTAACATGCCGGGTGTTCGGGTTCGATTCCCGTTCTGGTCGGGGGAATTTTTCGTCAAAGAAATTTCCTCCGACTTGCACTGTGATCACGCGTATTCTAGAGGTTGCCACTCAGAATGCATTCAAGGCGTGTTATTTGGCATAGAAATCTCAACTAAGTACTAATAAAAAATGACGCAAGTAATACTACGTTGAGACGGCGAAGTTCCTCTAGGAACGTTAGTGCCATTGAAGAAGAAGAAGAAGATAGCAGTTCGTTGATCAAGTAGTGTTCTAAGACTGGGAATACCCACTTCCACTTGAATGCTGATTATAGGACTGGTGTAAAATGCTTCACTAATTGCCCTCAGTCCGGTATTGTGTATCGTTTCTAACCTTTTCAAATTTTCATCGCGCACTGCTGAGATTACCGGGGCCACATATACGCACTCTTCACCCACAATGACTTCCTTATTAAAAATCTTACCTGGCATTCGCGTCATCCCCCGTAGTACAGCATCATGTACTGCGGTAATCCCGATGCCACCGAGTTTATTCCGACCATCGTCCAAACTTCCTCCGCTGGGTTCACTCAGTCCGGTCTGTTTGGGCGGGCTGGAGCATGGAAGACTTGCGTAACGTGTGGGTAAGACATTCGACGGTCGTGTCTTTGGCTGCAAAAAAATAATAATAACGAAAGAAAATTAATATATATGTTATAACAACAATAACTTCCATAGATAAAACTATTTTCTTAGGGTTTTTTAATCGTATCCGCTTGAAAAAAAAAAGAATAGGAGTCGATTTCCTACCATATACTGAAGCATGTCTAGACTCTAGTTATTCTTGAAAGAAATATGTTGACTGAAAAATATTAAATACAATTGGAAAAAAGAGAGCATTTATTGTGCCCTGCGAGTGCGAACAGCAACGAAAATATTTTCTACTGTGTATTTCCTTCATTCCATTCCGTTCGAAATTATTCCTGCTGCCGGATGCCTTCCATACATTGATTCGAATAGACGATATTTATTAGGGATATTTTTATCTGGCATTCGTTATCTAAAATTGCTCGACACATTTTCGTATATCCGGGATTATTGAACGAAAAGGCCATTTCTTCCTTCAATATTAAAGTTGTGGCTGAGACGTGTCTTTGATATGGTATATCTAGTAGGTGATTTGGAATCTGGTGATGCTATAAGTTCGTGTTGAAAGTGCTTGTTGCTATTTAGGAATAATAATCTTGAAGAGCAATTTGGTTCAATTTGGTTGGTATTTAGGCTTGGAGAATACGGTTCACCTAAACACGAATATTGGTCGAACATAGGTATCGAACATGTATATTCATTGTTCCATCGTTTCATAATTAGAAGGGCTGGGTTTAGCGTATATAGCTTTTATAATAGCAGCATTTTGACGTTATGTGGTGAATTCTAATTGTTACCTCTCCCCACTAACAAATATCCCTTCCATGATAATCGCAAGGGAATCACGCTATAGAGGCGATCCTGGTCGCAAATATCATACTAACATTCCTTCCCTTTCCCTGGTGACTGTAAGGACGTGATTCGAATATGGTACTACTCAACGATTTTCAATTTCAATGTCTGCGTTTTATATTTGTGAATGATTGCCCGCCATTATCAATTTTTATTCGTCGATTTATTAGATATCCGCTCACGCTTGTGATCGTGTTGTTAGTGAAATCTCTAGGAAAACGCCTTGTACATATTTCATTTACCATGCAAGAGGATAAAAGTTTCAAATTATCTCATACACCATACTCCGTGCTTGTGGTATCAGTGTCGAACAGTTATTCATATTCCGGAATCCGATTGGTTTAAAACTCGATCGAATTTCACGATTCGATTGAAATCGACTCTTGCATTCTTGAATCCATTCGACTCAAATTCAATCGTTTTATGGAAAACAATTTTGAATTGTTGAAATTTAAATGAAAATTATGAGTCGATGTTGTTTAAATACATTGAAGATATAGTCCTGACCCTAACTAAACTTTTTGTGTATAAATTTCCTTGTATTTCCACCAAAACACTATTCACAAAATGAAACCATCACCAAAGACCATTTTCGTTCAAGATTTTTCCCCCGATTCCAGAGAATGTGCTGTCTTTTCACATCGAACACATATTTGATATGTAGAATTAATTTTCATTAAAAAATTGTTTTAACACGTTCCCGCCGGTGCTGTAATTCATAATTCTCGCCTTCTGGCGACTGCGCTTAATGCTTTTCGCTCTATCGAAAGGAACCTATTCCAGGCAGAGTTTGTCGATTGAACGTTTTTCTGAATAATTCACTTTCGTTTGTTCAAATATGATCTTGCAGAAGGCATTCCCCCCAGCGGCATTCGTTTGTTGTTACATGCTACACAATAACACAATAACGATGAAACAGTCTAGTGCTAGCCACCGGTGGTACGCGCCGGTCGGGAATATGTTAAAAGCGTCTTTATTCCTCCCGAAAATCCATTTTGCATTTTTGCTTCATAGAAATGGAACATGGAGCTCAATGTCGTCTATGTCGAATTTCGTCGCAAGGTGGCCACATTTGCACAACTCGATTGGACGTGAGTCGAGCGGATGACAGAATGCAAAATGGCCATCCATTCGGATAATTTTGACTCTGAGGCTGTGTCGGCGTTGCTCATGATAGCGTTTCCCAAGTGAATGTGTTCTTCCTCACGCCACGTAGGAATCGCAGCCGTTCTCTCTCTTTACCTTCGTGTATATGTCGACCATTAAGCTCACGATATCATACAATGGCATCATACGTTACACATAAACTCCATCAAGCGCACTCCTTTGTTTTATTAGTCTGATATAGCTACTCATCAATATTATTTCAAAATGAGTAATGATGTTTCCCGCATTATGGAAAACTGCATCAATAATCCCTATTCATAAATCAGGTGACGTCCACGATGTGCAAAATTACAGAGGAATATCGATTCTGAGCTGCATGCCGAAAGTTTTTGAAAGTATGCTGCTGGATCTCATATACCCATCTGTCCGCCACATCATCGCAAACGAACAACATGGGTTTGTCAAAAAACGGTCTACTACATCAAATCTCATGAGCTACGTTTCTCTGCTGATTGACAAAATTGAGAAAAGGCAGCAGGTTGACGCCATTTACGTGGACTTTTCGAAAGCTTTCGACCGCGTTCCTCACGCCCTTGCTGTGGAAAAACTGAAGCGATACGGGTTTCCACTTTGGCTAACCAATTGGATTAATTCGTATCTGACTGATCGTAGTGCACACGTACGGATTGGCTCGTCAGTTTCATCGCCCTTTTCTGTCACCTCTGGCGTGCCGCAGGGCAGTCACTTGGGTCCTCTGCTCTTCGTACTCTTTATTCACGATATTTGCGCTGTTCTCAAATCGCCTAAGTTGATGTATGCAGACGATCTGAAACTATTTCGTGTAGTAACATCAAGTATGGACTGCTGTGCTCTTCAAATGGATGTAGATACTCTGCTGGGATGGTGCTCAATAAATGGCATGGAGGTGAATATTAGGAAATGTCATGCGATAACATTTTCGCGACTTTGCTCACCAATCACATTTGAATATACGATGGGGTCGACCGAAGTGGAAAGAGTTGCAGCCGTCAAAGACCTGGGTATCGTGCTCGACAACAAGCTAAAATTTACGCAGCATATTGTAACGGTCACCGCTAAGGCTTTCACCGTTCTTGGGCTCATTAGACGCCACACTCAGGCATTTAGAGATGTCTATTGCCTCAAAGCATTGTATGTGTCGCTCGTACGCAGTATATTGGAATACGGTGTTACTGTTTGGGCCCCATACCACGCTGTTCACATCGCTCGTCTGGAACGTGTGCAGAAAAGTTTTATCCGATATGCTCTTCGTCATCTCTCCTGGCGCAACGACCAACATCTGACCACATATGAAGAACGCTGCGCGCTGATTCACTTACCGACACTGCAGAAACGACGAGAATTTCTCCAGAGACTGCTGATTTTCGACCTTCTTAACAACAATCTTGACTGTGCTGAAGTTTTGGGCAAGCTTCGAATCAACGCTCCAGGTAGAACAACCAGACAATTTGTTTTCTTCCGGCAAGCAGCACATCGTACTCTATACGGACAGAATAATACCTTGGATGTTTGTTGCCAACGGTTCAATGAAGTGTATCATTTGTTTGAATTCAATATGTCCAGAAATGTGTTTGTTATAAGGATTCAATAATTGAATTTTAGTCTGTCCGACAATTTCTTGGCGAAGACTGAATAAAAAAAAATAAATAAAATGTTCATAATGAATGGAATACCTGTGGCAGGATCACGTTGTCTAATGTTTGTGCAATATTCGTCTAGTCCTTTCAGAACAGCCGGCATTTTTCGTCAAAGACATTTCTTCTGACTTGTATTATGGTCACACACATTACAGACCTTGCCACTTGGAATACACTCAAGGGGTGTTGCTTAGTATAGAAATCTCAACTAAGTACCACTAAAATGATGCAACTAATATTACGATTAGAAGGCGAATGTTGGGAACGTTGATGCTATTGAGAAGAACGTGGAGAGAATCGTATAAACGATGTGTGTCAACGAAGAATTACAGATTATTGTTTTTCATTCGAATCACAATTTCTTCACTGTGCAGTCGTCTTCTATGATTCTAGTAACGTTTGCACATTGAATCCACGTGCTCTCCAGTAAGTGTTTTATCAGAATTTATGACAACAGCAATTATTATTTTGTAAACCGAGCAAGTGTGATTTGAAGTATTTCAAGAATTCGTTGTGCTCATTTAAAAATACTTCCAGCTCACCAGCGATATGCCTGGCTTCAGACAAAGTGAGAGTACTTGCGAATGTGTGGATGAAAGTTCGATCTAGAATAATGATGTATATGGAAAAGTTGTTGAAAATTATAGGAAAATTTCATGAACATGACAATATAACACGACAAACATATTAAAAGATCCTATTTACTATAAAAAAAGACAATAAATTAGAATTTTTTTTTTAAATCTCGAGAATGGCTGCATTTAGAAAAAGATTGATTAAGAGCTTTTTTGTTTTAAATCACATCAGGACAAATAATTTGTGGCTAAAAATAATTGTCAACATACAAAAATTCGAAGTTTCGAAAATTCATAAAAATTCGATGTTTTACAAAGTTCGTCAAAAATAGTTTTACCATATTGGACTCATTTTTTTTAAATCCTCTACATGACTTTCATTTTATATGAAAAAATTAAAAAAAATCAAAATACCTATATGAATTAAAAAAAAAACTAAATCGAAAAAAAAAATAAATGTTTTCTCAAATATCTCGAGAATGGCTGCATTTAGAAGGAGATTCTTAAAGAGCTTATTTATATGAAAAAACTTTAAAGAGCTATTTTATTAGAAAAATTTAAAAAAATTAAAAGTATAGATTTGAGATACTGTAAATTAAAGTTTTGTTTGTAAATAAATAAAAAGAGTACTAATTTTTTTCTTTAACACTCTATAACTCTTTCTAAGACACTATTTCGGTACGACTCATAGTTTTTGAAATATGAATTATCAATGATTTTTCTTACTAAAATCGATACGCCCTTTTCAAAAGTTACACTTGAGTCAAAAAATTCCCAATTGCTGTGGAATACTCACATTTCCTCCAACCCAAACTCTCATCCGAATCGAAAATACACATGTTTTGTCATTTTTCGATTTCATTTGGAATTACTCAATTTAATCACTTAATCGGATAGGGCTTTAAATTTGTGTTTAAAGGTATTATTTGAAGCAAAATTTAGGAAAAAAATATTCAAAATTTGTTATACAGTCAAAGCTCTCTATAGCGACAACTTTTATAGCGACAAATCTCTCTATAACGACATTTCCAAAGGTCCCTTCAAAATCGCATAGAAATTCTTTTCTTTATAGCGACATTTCTCTATAACGACCATTCCCTGTAGCGACACATTACCGCTCATACATATCATTCTCTATTGCGACAATTCTCAAGGTCACGCCAACAGTGCAATAATAATGAACTTGATTGAACTTAGTATATGACTATGAACGAAAATAGTCTATATTATGTTTTGTGAACGATTAAATGTTCGTGCGCAACTAATATTAATATTCGGATACTTTACAAAAACAGAGAAATTTAAATTTGAAACATCACTCAACTTGAACATATATTCAGACGCGATTCTGCAACAAATTAGTAAGAGACCAACTGAATGCGATAGAAAAAGACGAATTGTTGAATGTCAACCTCCTACAGTGTGTTTGTATGCTAGCTGATGCGTGGCAAAATCATGTCAAACAATCCACAATTGTTAATTGCTTCGTCAAAGCTGGCTTTGTGAAATCAGATAATTTGATTTGCATCAATGAAAACAGCATTGATAACGACCCACTAGAGGAAAATGTATTCCGATCGAATTTTGAAGCACTCGCTGAGCAAGGTTTTGATTCTTTTGAAGGTTTGGTTATAAATGGATATTATTTTCAAATATCATATAAGGTATAATCGACATTTGCCATTTTCAGACTACGTGACTTTTGACGACAATTTATGCGAAGGAGCAATTTTGTCTGACGAAGACATCATAAAAACAGTGCAAGAGCAATCATCTATTGATAACGATGATGATGAAATTCATTCAGTACCTGACGATGTAGTTGACAATGAAACTATAAGCACACCCTCTCAAAACCAGCTAGAAGATGCTTTCCAAACGATTTATGCTGGTTTATTAACTAGCAAAAAATTACCAAAGGACAGCTTTTCAAAATTTTTTGATTTAAAGAAAACTTTGTTGGGGGACAAATAAGCTGAATTTTGTGTCTTGTTTAATGTTTTGTTTCAATTTTTTCTGTTAATTCCTTCGTTAATAATATAATTGATTTGTTTCGCATGGACTTGAGCGTTTCTCTCTTTATAACGACATCCGGATTCTCTATAGCGACAGTTTTTATAGCGACATTTCTCTATAACGACGGTCCCTTGCGATGTCGCTATAGAGAGCTTTCACTGTATTATGAACTGGTATTAACTGGAACGAAACGCCGATCGAAGTCGCGCATGCGCATGAAAAGCGTTTATACGAAGGCGTAAGATTTGAACTGAACTGATTCCACTGTAACTTTACTATCTCACCATGATAATTAAAAAAACGAAACGTTTATCTGTTTCCTTTTTTTGGAATAAAGTGTATCACTTTCACTGTGATACCATGTAAAAAGTGAATGAAAGAAGAATGCCGAGAATGCTGAAGTATTGTACAGACAATTACGGGCTGGAAGGCTAAGAGGGACATTTAAAACTTTTTACGAAAGTTTTTCCTAATCAAACATTCAATGAAAACTTTCGATTATGGTCGGCGAGCGTATTTGAAAACCCGAGACTATTAGGATCAGAACAGCCCCTGACTAGAATCGCGACAGATTGAGGCTAAATTACGATTTGCATATCAATGAATTCAATTTCAAACTTGTCTGAAATGCTAGATAAAACTTGTTCACCGGAAGCATGTGTTATTGATAGCCAAATTTTTGTGAAGTTTGTGATGGTACTCCATTAGTTTCGCACTCTATATTGTTCTATGTAAAGTCGACCACATTTTCTGTATTTGTAGAGTGATGGAATTCCCTGAATACTAAACTGCAGGACGACATTTATGTCCCATTTTTACCACTCTGATGGAAGAGTGAAAATGTCTCACTTACCCTTTTGCATTATAGATTACTGTTTTACGTCCACGTGAATAAATGACGAACGCTCTCGTGCTCTGGTAAAACTGTCTTACAGTTTAAATGACAGGTTTATTTCTGGATGAAGCAGATACATTCGCGTGTGGAACTTTCTCGGCACGAGAGACTCCGATCATATGCAAAGTGAGGATGGAAATTATGATATCGAACGATTATCACTTTCGGGAAATCTCGCGCTTCCGGATATTTCTTATTTGTAACATTGTCAATGCAGACGCGGAAGTGCGAAATGAAGAGTAAACCAAGCAAAATAACATCCATTTGTGAGTTAATCAATAGCATATTTCCATCGGTTTATAGTTATAACAAAAAGCTGCATAGGTAGGATTGAAAAGCGGGAGTAAAAGTTTGGCTCCACTGTTAAAATCATGATTGAGTGTATTTTCATACGCAAGTTTTTTTTTATTCAACAAAACAAGTGCTTTGTTTGGTACGTGTTGAAATATTTTGCTGAACTGAAGTATTGCCATTGAACATCACTTAGACGTTATTATACAATTCAAATATTTTTAGTTGCATTCCGTGTGTTGAACTGTATGGTTATCATTTTAATATTCCCTTTTAATTTTTATTTAGAGCTATCTAGCTTCGATGAGTTCAAGATTGATAAGTGAATAACAATCAGGAAAATTAAAACTTGAATTTTATGCAATTCTGAGAATTTCGTGATTGAGAAATTCGTTTCTACTGGGAATTTCTCGAAGCACATTGGAAGAGTGAAAATAAAATACAAAACGGGGAATCATTTTACACATCTAAAACAATGGAGTTGCAGACTCTGTTAACATTATAAGGCATAAAGAGGCATGGCTACTGGGGAAACAACACGTGTACCTAAACCTCCTGCTAACCCAAGTGCTCTTGACCTCTCGTTTTGCTCGAATTCACTATCGTTAGATTGCAAGTGGAATGTAATCCAGGACCCCAACGGTAGTGATCACTTGCCAATCAAAATTTCCATCACCATTGGGTCGAATTCTTCTGAATCTATAAACATGGCATATGACCTCACAAGACACATTGACTGGAAAAAATATGCGGACGCGATTGCTCTAGCCATCAATTCCAGAGATGGTTTACCTCCATTGGAGGAGTATAACTTCCTTTCTCGTTTGATCTATGACAGCGCGGTTCGCGCTCAAACGAAACCCATCCCAGGTTCCACCATTTCCCGAAGGCCTCCCAATCTATGGTGGGATAGCCAATGTTCCAAGCTTTATGTAGAAAAATCGAATGCATTTAAAGCTTTTCGGAAACGTGGAACCCCTGAAAATTTTCAAACGTATTTAGCCCTTGAAGATCAATTTAAAAACTTAATCAAAGGGAAAAAACGTGCTTATTGGCGAAATTTCGTGGGAGGTTTGTCACGAGAAACGTCAATGAAAAAATTATGGAAAGTGGCTCGAAACATGAGAAATCGCTCTTCAACGAATGAAAGCGAAGAATATTCACATCGATGGATTTTTAATTTTGCACGGAAGGTTTGTCCTGATTCCGCTCCTGTGCAAAAAATTGTTCGAGATATACCACAAGATAGGTGCGATCTTGATTCCGAGTTTTCGATGGTAGAATTCTCTCTTGCTCTCCTTTCATGTAACAATTCTGCTCCGGGATCGGATAGAATTAAGTTCAACTTGCTGAAAAACCTCCCTGATGTGGCGAAACATCGCTTGTTGAATTTATTCAATCGGTTTCTGGAGCATAATATTGTTCCAGATGATTGGAGACAAGTGAGAATTATAGCTATTCAAAAACCAGGAAAACCCGCGTCCGACTTCAATTCGTACCGCCCAATAGCAATGCTGTCTTGTATACGGAAATTGTTGGAGAAAATGATCTTGTTTCGCCTCGATCGATGAGTTGAAACGAATGGCCTACTCTCAGATACACAATATGGGTTCCGTAGGGGCAAGGGGAGGAAATTGTCTTGCGTTGCTTTCTTCAGAAATTCAAATGGCTTACGCCGGAAAAAAAACAAATGGCTTCAGTATTCTTGGACATAAAGGGGGCCTTTGATTCTGTTTCAATAGAGGTTTTGTCAGACAAATTACACTCTCGGGGTCTTCCGCCTCTATTGAATAATATGTTATATAACTTGCTTTGTGAGAAGCATTTGAACTTTTCTCACGGAGATTCGGCAGTAAGTCGGGTCTCTTACATGGGCCTCCCCCAGGGCTCATGTTTAAGCCCCCTTTTGTACAACTTCTATGTAAGCGACATCGACAATTGCCTTACACAAAATTGCAGCCTAAGACAACTTGCAGATGATGGAGTGGTGTCTGTCGTAGGATCAAACGAATCCGACCTGCAAGGACCCTTACAAGATACTTTGAACAATTTTTCAACCTGGGCCATTGGGCTAGGGATCGAATTCTCCACGGAGAAAACAGAGATGGTGGTTTTTTCTAGGAAGCATAGACCAGCAAAACCAAAGCTTCAACTTTTGGGTAAACCGATCACTCATGCTATGTCATTCAAGTATCTTGGGGTCTGGTTCGACTCCAAATGTACTTGGGGGGCCCATATTAGGTATCTGAGTAAAAAATGCCAACAAAGAATAAACTTTCTCCGTACAATTACCGGCACCTGGTGGGGAGCCCATCCCGAAGATCTTATAATGTTGTATCGAACAACTATTCTCTCAGTGATGGAGTATGGCAGTTTCTGCTTTCAATCAGCTGCCAAAACACACCTCATTAAACTCGAGCGAATTCAGTATCTTTGTCTCCGTATTGCGTTGGGATGTATGCCCTCAACGCATACCATGAGCCTCGAGGTTTTGGCAGGCGTACTCCCACTAAAAGATCGCTTCAATTTATTATCTCTTCGGTTCCTCATCCGGTGTAAGGTTATGAACCCATTGGTGATCGGAAATTTTGAGCAGCTGATCGAGCTAAATTCTCACTCTGGATTCATGACCCCATATCATGAATTCATCTCCATGCAGGTTGATCCTTCTTCGTATATTCCCAACCGTGTTTGTTTTCCTGACTACATCAATTCCTCTGTACATTTTGATCTGTCCATGAAGCAAGATATCCATGAATATTCAGATTATCAACGATCGAGGATCGCTCCAACGATCTTCGATACAAAGTATGGGGGTATCAATTGTGATAATATGTACTTTACTGATGGGTCCACTCTAAACGAGTTCACAGGATTTGGAGTGTTCAACAAAATTTTCAGCACCTCCCACAGTCTTCAGTTTCCTTGCTCAGTGTATATTGCTGAATTGGCAGCGATACACTGGGCGCTGGACAGCGTCGCCTCACGACCTGTTGAACACTATTACATTGTAACGGATAGTCTTAGCTCCGTCTAAGCTATCCGTTCAGTGAGGCCAGAAAAGCACTCGCCGTACTTCCTTGAGAGAATACGAGAAAATTTGAGTGCTTTATCCAGACGCTGTTATGTCATTACCTTTGTGTGGGTCCCTTCTCATTGCTCAATTCCGGGTAATGAGAGGGCTGACTCATTAGCAAAGGTAGGTGCGATTGAAGGCGATATTTATCAGCGTCAAATCGCCTTCAATGAATTTTACTCTTTAGTCCGTAAAAATACCATCGATAACTGGCAACGCAAATGGAACGAAGGTGAATTGGGCCGGTGGCTCCACTCGATTATCCCTAAGGTTAGCCTCAAACCATGGTTCAAAAGTCTGGACTTGAGTCGGGAGTTTATTCGCACCTTCTCCCGACTCATGTCCAATCACTGTTCGTTAGACGCGCTACTCTTTCGTTTCAATCTGGCCGGCAGCAATATCTGCGTTTGTGGCCGAGGCTACCACGACATCGAACACGTTGTTTGGTCGTGTGAGGTGTATCTTGTTGCCAGATCGAATTTAGAGAACTCCCTTCGGGCTAGAGGAAGGCAGCCCAATGTGCCGGTGATAGATGTGTTGGCTCGGTTAGACCTTGATTACATGTCCCAAATATATGTTTTCCTTAAATCTATCGATGTTCGTGTGTGATTATCCTTATATCCTTATACCCTCCATTTCTTCCTTTATGAGTAATTGGTCCGCTTGCTATAAACAGGAGAATGAAATGTAAATTCACAATAGATGTACGAATAGATTTAAGAATTGAGTGTGTGTGATTATCAACATTGTAATAATTTCCTTATACCCCATCCTTTTCCTGAGAAAAATATGTCACCCTTCTAATCTCGAGTTCACCGCGAGTAATCGGTTTCCCACATTACTAACCATAGATTTAAGAAAATTGTTCATATATATAGTGTTAAAAATATATTTAAGATTTCGGCTCCTTTAAACTTATGCAACTGAGCCTGTAAAAATAAACGAATTTATAAAAAAAAAGAGGCATGGCTCTAGAAAAGTCAAACATAACGCGTCTCCATGAAATTGATCCACGCACTGGGCGTTTCCACAATTCTCCTTCAAATGCTTTTTTGGGCCAACGTCTCTATTGAGTTTCTAGTGTTAACCATAGCTTCATTTAAAAGAACTATAGAGCACATGTCACTGTAAACATTAGCAACTGATAAGCACTAACTCTCACCGTCTTTCAGTAGCTGAGAGATATAGAAAGTTGACGTCTTTTACAAAAATCCATATTTCAAAATTATCTCAAGCTTTCTCAAATACTCTTTAATGTTACTTGACTTTGAAAAAAGAAAACATAAAAAAGTTGTTGTTAAAGAAAACTCTTTCGCTGTAGAAGTCATCTTCCAATGTATGGATGACTTGTTGGTTATTATAATAGGAGTACCGGTAAGTTTTTTTTTTCAAAAATTATTGCTTTATTCTGCAAATACGGTTGCAAATTTAATATCCAAAGTATTGCCCATCGCTAGTCACAACCTTTTCCCATCTTTCTGGCAATTCACGGATCCCTTTGCGCCGGTTGGTCGGCTAACCACGGATCGATCCAATTTTCGACTTCATCAAAATTGGTGAAGTGCTGGGCAACCAGACCATGGTGCATTGATCGAAAAATGTAGTAATCGGAAAGAGCAATGTCTGGAGAATAGAGCGGGTGGGTGGTACTGAACTCTTCAGTGATTGATTACCCTTTGATCCTTTACAAGTTCCTTTTACTATAAATTGTCTAGTACTTCTACAAAAATTCGTCCTTATAATATAAAATTATATTCAGACACAATTCTCGTTCAAGATTTTTCAAGCATTTGGAAATAACATGTTTCTCCGTTGCATGGAATACATGTTATACAGAGAATATTACAAAATAAAGACAGCTCAAATCGGACCATTCCTTCCTCGGGTTTAGGGCACACCAACGCATTTGGCCTTCCATTTTTGTTTATATAGATAGAAGATATAAGAATGCGTTATTCCGTCTGAAATTTTTTTTCCAATTTCGGATAAAAATCAATTTCGTTAGCGCCAACATCAAATGGACTAACAACGCTTAGCTAATTGTAGAACATATGGGAATTCAATTTTCCGAATTTTCCGATTTTTCCGAATTTTCCGATTTTTCTCTCCTCGCTATATTGATCTACGGGAAGAGACGAATACAACGAAATATAGATGACCCAAATTGAACCATTCCTTCCTCGGGTTTTGCGCTTACCAACACATTTAGCCTTCCATTTTTATTTATATATAAGATATGGTAATGCGTTATTTCGCCTGAAACCCACTTCCACTTACGAACAAAGATCAATTTCGATAGCGTAAACATCGAACGGACTAACAATGCTTGTTGTGATGTAATTTTCGAACATGTGGGAATTCAATTTTCCGAATTTTCCGATTTTTCTCTCCACTATATTGATCTACGGGAAGAGACGAATACAACAAAATACAGGAGGCAAAAATCGAACCATCCCTTCTTCGGGTTTTCCGCTTCCCAACAGATTTTGCCTTACATTTTTATTTATATAGATAGATAGATATAAGATATGGAAATGCGTTATTTCGCCTGAAAATCCATTTCCACTTACGAACAAAGATCAATTTCGATAGCGCAAACATCGAATGGACTAACAACGCTTATTATGATATAATTTTCGAACATGTGGGAATTCAATTTTCCGAATTTTCTGACCTTCATTCAGGATTTTCCGAAAATTTTCCGATTTTTCTCTTCACTATATTGATCTACGGGAAGAGACGAGTACAACAAAATACAGGAGGCCAAAATTGGACCATCCCTTCTTCGGGTTTTCCGCTTCCCAACAGATTTTGCCTAACATTTTTATTTATATAGATAGATAGATATAAGATATGGAAATGCGTTATTTCGCCTGAAAATCCATTTCCACTTACAAAAAAAGATCAATTTCGATAGCGCAAACATCGAATGGACTAACAACGCTTATTATGATGTAATTTTCGAACATGTGGGAATTCAATTTTCCGAATTTTTCGACCTTCCTTCAGAGTTTTCCGAAAATTTTCCGGTTTGTCTCTCCACTATATTGATCTACGGGAAGAGACGAATACAACAAAATGAAGAAGGCTGAAATACTGATGCTATTGGATTGCATCACGGGAACACCAAGTTCAATGGGTAAATGGGTGCGAATATTTCTTTTGCTCGGACGCAGTCACACGCAAACAAAATTTTCATATCTAAAGGGTGTGTCACATCAAATTGCATCACGGAAAAAACGCTGTAGAAATTCGCCCAGTAGACCGATCCTTTTGAAAATTTTAGACAGTAAAATAAAAACTATTAAACAACTTTTGGCATTTTTTTTTATTCATACTTCGAGCCCAAGCCCGTATGCTCGCACCTTCCTCTTTACCCCGTCCATAAGGTTCTGTACAACGTCAGGTTGTAGTTTTTTTTAACAGAAATCCATTTTCTCTTGAAGTTCACCTCCAACTTTTGGGTTCTTCCGAAGGGCCTGCTTCATAATCGCCCAATATTTCTCTATTGGGCGAAGCTCCGGCGCGTTGGGCGGGTTCATTTCCTTTGGCACGAAGGTGACCCCGTTCACTTCGTACCACTCCAACACATCCTTTGAATAGTGGCACGAAGCGAGATCCGGCCAGAAGATGGTCGGGCCCTCGTGCTGCTTCAATAGTGGTAGTAAGGGCTTCTGTAGGCACTCCTTAAGGTAAACCTGTCCGTTTACCGTGCCGGTCATCACGAAGGGGGCTTTCCGCTTTCCGCAAGAGCAGATCGCTTGCCACACCATGTACTTTTCGGCAAACTTGGATAGTTTCTGCTTGCGAATCTCCTCCGGAACGCTGAATTTGTCCTCTGCGGAGAAGAACAACAGGCCCGGCAGCTGACGAAAGTCCGCTTTGACGTAGGTTTCGTCGTCCATTACCAGGCAATGCGGCTTCGTCAGCATTTCGGTGTACAGCTTCCGGGCACGCGTCTTCCCCACCATGTTTTGCCTTTCGTCGCGGTTAGGAGCCTTCTGAACCTTGTATGTACGCAGGCCCTCCCGCTGCTTAGTCTGCTGGACGAATGAACTTGACAAATTCAGCTTATTGGCGACATCCCGGACCGAACTTCTCGGATCACGTCTAAACGGCTTAACTACGCGCTTGTGATCTTTTTCACTGATGGAGCATCCATTTTTGCCGTTCTTCACCGGTCGATGGTTAGGTTCTCGAAGTATCGTTTTAGTACTCTGCTGACCGTGGATTGGACGATTCCCAGCATCTTACCGATGTCCCGATGTGACAACTCCGGATTCTCGAAATGAGTGCGCAGGATTAATTCACGACGCTCTTTTTCGTTCGACGACATTTTTCCAAATTTACGAAAAATTGACAGTGAAGCATGACCAACGTGATCTATACACTCTTATCTGATTATAAGCGAAAGCTGAAGATATAATTCTTAAAAATTAAATTTCTACAGCGTTTGTTCCGTGATGCAATTTGATGTGACACACCCTTTATTCCATGCGAAAGCAGAACAGAAACTGACGATATTGGATTGCATCACTGGAACACCAGGTCTAATGCATAAATGGGTGCGAATATTCCTTCGCTCGGACGCATTCACACGCAAACAATGTTTCACGACTGTTCCATGCGAAATCAGAACAGAAACTGATGCGAGTAAAAGTACTCACGCCTTGCCTGGGTCCGCTATGGTTTCCCATACACTAATGCAAGCGAGCAAAAGAAATCACAGCTTGCATGTATTCACCATGACGGTTTCTCCAGGTGCCTAAATTTTGCGTCCGTGTTCGGGAACACATGGCGATCACCAATCATCATCAATTAACTAGATTGTTATGACTTCAATAGCTTGCTTTCAAAGCATCTTTTAAGTTATTGAAACGATTTTTTGGACCAATAAGTGACAATCATTTAACTCGTAGACATTTCATCTTTCGGATGAAGTGATTATTATACCACTCCATTCAGCCGGTAAAGAGGTATTAACGTTCAAAACCTTGCAGTCCAGCGTCACTCTCTCGCTTTCGAAACCTTGAACTTACACCCCGGTACAGAATTAAAAAAAAACCTTTCTTTTATGCTGTTGGAGCAGTTGTTCGCACGTAAAAAACGGCGTTCGACGTCTCGTGGCTTCAATTCATACGGCACCCGATGTCCTATCTTTCAGATCATTCCCATTGCTTTTAAACGATCGAATATGGTTTGCTGAGCTACTCCAAGTGTATCTGCAAGTTCTTGTTGCGTTTGTGACGGATCTGTTTTGGCGGTCCGGAACGTTCTTCGTCTTCCAAGTCAGAATTACCACTTTTAAACCGTGTAAACCACGTCTGCCACGTTTGCTCAGTTAGAGCATGGTCACCATAAACGTTCACCAAAATGCGATGACTTTCCACAGCTTTTTTCCTCATATTGAAGTAATGAAGTATCACTCCCCGCAAGTAGCTGTCCAACGAATGTCTGGAAATTTGATTCACTAGAATGATAATCAATTTACGCCATCTGTTGTAAAACCGAAGAAACTTACCGGTACACCTAATATTATTGTTATTATAATAATATTTTATTCAGAATTAAAAAATGGTTTTCAGAAAAACGAATTTTAATTTTTCAGCGTTATTCTTTAAAAATTTGTTTGATATTTTTTAATGAGAAAAAAAAGGCGTATATCTGCAGTTTCCTGCTCTGCATCAGTTTTTGACGACGTCAATCGTTTGAATCGCCTCAGTCGCTAACTATTGTTGATACTACTAAATTCGCGAAACCAACGTTCTCTACACCTCTGACCAGTATTATCGTTAACAAAAAAAAAAAAAATGAATTATATTCCAAAGCTTATGTGCAATAATGGATCGTTGTGTAACTTCTGCCGAGATCTTCATCGAACTCTGCACCATGAATGTTCCCTTGATCAGGAATCAATTTAGGATGTAGTTCCTTAGAATTTTGCCTACATTCGGTATCACGACTCCTCGATGACATATAAGCTTGTGCTACTATAAACGTGCATGACATTGAATACCTTCTGTCTAAACAATTTCCCGGCTTATTCGATCACTATACGGATATCATCCATGGTTGAGTTTTCTTTCTAGACTCCGAAATCCAGTGTATCTAGACAGCCCTTTTCTTTGTGTGACCATATCCGCAGTACCATTCTGAACATATTCGGGAATTCTCGGATCACCAGCTTCAATTCTATGTTGGGGATTCCATCGAGATCGGGAGTTCTTTTTACTTTCCGGTTTTTCGTAACAAGCACGAGTCCCTAATTGGAGTCTGGCACACGTATGAATGCTTTCTTCCCACATCTAATTAGCCACATCGTTAGATCATGCGTCGGGGAGAGCCGATACACGAGGAGGCGATCTGGCGTAGTGGTAACATCCATACCTCTCACGCAGAGATCACGAGTTCAATTCTCACTCCCGACATTCTTCCAAAAATGGAAGTAAAAGTGACGAACCAGCCGAAATGTGTTGAAAATCACTATAATAGAGAAAAATAATCCCATCCACGATAGCCTTCAGTTTTTCAGAACACAACTCCACGGGTTTCATTGTAAACCCATACCTCGCTATACGGCCGCTCTTTATACGGCTTTTCGTTGAACAAGTTTGGAACCGACCCGATAGAGTTTGTATGAATTTGTATTGGAATTAATGATTTGTTATACGGTTTTTTTCTTAGCGGCCCATGAACATATCTAGGCCGTAAGTCGAGGTATGGGTGTATCTCTATTTTTTTTTTCCATCACTATATCGTATGTGTTTCCCAAGGGATTGACTATCGCGTCTCAGCATAGCTCTTCATAGCAATTCGACATGCTACAAAAATTGGCCCCTCTCTGACTTCATCTCTTCTTGCTCTCGAGACACACCTCCTGGTAATGAAACAGATGGCGTGGATATTGCAGAGTGTCTCATTTCATCAGCTCAATGTCCAGACACCTGAAGCATATTTCCATCTGCTTGGTAGCTGGAGACGTTATGAGCATACTAACTATCCCTATTTGTCTTCACTAGTTTGTTTACTGCTACCGTAGAGCGTAATAGCCGTCTTCGTGCCACCGTTAATGTTACTGTTTTTGAAAGCATAGGCAGCCGTGACAGTGTTCCGAGCTCTGCAATACAATTTTCTTACTCAATGTTAAACTTGCTAAAATTTACATTATAGACCCATTATAAATAATAATTGTATTGGTATCAACACAATTTTATTCTGTTGATTTTCATGACATGAAACGCTATGACTCAAGAATAACATTTTATTGAGTGATTTTTATAGCTGCTTCGATGATGTTGTCTGGCATCAGTGTCGAAAAAATGACGATGCTTTCACCAATACAAACAAAACCATTGCCAAAGATTGAAAAATGAAAATTTAACTTTCAGATCACTAGCTCGAGTTTTCCGACGTGCAACAGCAGATGAAAATTGAATACCTTGTGAGTAATCGATTAGAGTTTGGTTGATGTTACTTTATGGGAAGTGTGCGAAAACGATCATTTTCTTCACACTGTTTCGCAAAATTATTGATTTTCGGGCGAGAGGTGAGGGAGGGAGATGAAAGAAATGAGCGCCATTGTGGCAGCCATTTGTGGCTAGCTTCCACCTTCACCTTAATATGGAATGCTACGGAGTGCGTTGATAGCGTCTCCTTCAGATCTAGGATCTAGGTCCGATTGATTCACGTCCCTTTCGGCAGTTAGTTGCAAATACCGTAAACAATCGGTAGCATACGGTGGCTACAAGCGTGAAATGTACCACCAGATACGTATGAGAAAAGCTGATAAGCTGTTACTGTGATATCAGTAAACTTACGAAACCTCCTGAGATTATGGACGTGGTCACTTTCGGTCCAGGAGCATGTTACACAATTTCTGGCACCGTGGAAGCAGTCGTTAGCAGACACTGAGGAAAAAGCTCTGTGTAGAGCCAAGGAGATGTGTTTTCCTAATGAAAAACGCTTGAAGAGGAATTGTCTGACGCATTTCTTCACAAACTCTTTTGCGACTGACATGATCACATTAGTTTACATTCTCCAAAGGATGCAATACACAGATTTAGAACCGTTCCAGCATCTGAGTCCGATTTAGCGCATTGAATGTTAAAATGTCGACAAAAGGCTTTTTTTGTTACAATCACTGACCAATTGTTTACAATAATGATTTTTATTTAGATCCTCCAAATGATTTTGTTCTTAAACTTTGTATCAGGCAAAACCGATTTGTGTGACATCAGAGAAACTGCTTACTGTTTGTTAGTTGGAGCAAGAATGAGTATTAGAAATCGTGAAAGGCTTACTTATACCCAATAAACTATAAATGGGCGGGATTAATTTGCAATATCTCCTCTCTTCACAGTTTCCATATGAACGAACGTTGTATTTGCAGTTCGAGCGAGGGCTTGTTGTTGTTCCCCACTTGTTCCCCGGTACAGAAACCACAAGCAGATGAGTGCAGAAATTCACAGAACAAATGTGTGAGAAAATTAGTATGCTTTCAATTTTTGTTAATTAAAACCATTTCTTAATTGGCGAATCGTAAAGCATAACATATCAATCAATTCTCAGAGAATTCTTAATTTGATTGGTATGCCAATCGTTGTCCGTTCATTCGTCAACATCCGTTGGCAGCAAACCTTTCCAAAAAAAAAAAAAAATTGTTTTGATCTGACACCCTTTCTGAGAGACGTATTCTTGACGTAGGACTGGTTAATTCAGAAGAAATACTAAAAAAAGGCTAAATTTCTTCGAACCGTGTAAACTTTTTATGATACTGCCTTGGAGCACAATGAAAAATGAAAGGCTAGGAGAAACATAACAGTTTTATATTAATGTTCATTCCGGAGACACAACGAGCCGCTGGCGCTTTGACATGCATAGAAAAAGGAATACGTTCTCTCTCTCTCTCTTAATCGCCTCCATGAATGGTTCGCGGAATCTACGCCGCTAAAGATGGGTAACCTAGTTTACGTTATCGATGAGAACCAACGAAAAACTTGGGTCAGAGGAGTCGTCGGAGATCCGATCGTGTCGAGTGATGGGAGAATTTGATGAGCACCTACCAGGAACATCCTTGGAGAAATTCGACGGGTGACCGATAATTTGTCGGTATTGGAGATATGTAAATGTAAATGTGAAATTGGAGGTAACGTTGCTTCAGATGCAAGGTCCGAGACAGAATTACGAACTGGGACTCTCATCGCAGATTAATCAGACCTAGTGTATTGGTTACAATGATTTGTGGAAATATGGGATAGACTCATAGAACATAGATTTGGTTTGTGGCAGTCAGCAAAAATTCAGTAAAACGCCGATGTCAACGTTTAATGATGTTTCTTCCGTTGTATCCCTGCATCATATCCCTCCTATTCGATCGATAAACTTTTACTTAGTCGCGGCAATACATACACATACTCTTCACAGATACACGGGCCTAAGGTTGTGCAGTCCACTGATGATTCAACAAGAGCTGAGAATTGTACCGCTAATGGCAATTCTGCACGAGCTGATGATTCTGCCGGCTAGTGACCATTCTATCTTGGATTCCTCGAGTCGAGAAAGACACACCACGTTAGATATGGGGTACAGACTAGGGGGGCGTTGCTGATTAATGGTCAGCTGCATCCCAATAGAAAGTATCCCGTGTCGGGCACACGTACAGAGCGTTGCAGACTGCAACATCCCAATTATGAGAACACTTGTAATACTAACCTCGAACCAACCGCGAGTAATCGGTTACATATTACTAACAACATTACTAACTAACATATTATGTAAGGCAAACATTGTCAAAATATTGAACTCCCGGCCCCGTCAGGCTAACGTTATATGAGCCTCAATAAAAATATATATTTTTGATAAAAAAAATTGTACACTACGAAATTTTGTATATCATAACCAATAGTTCATGTTAATACTGTACTGGATATCATTCCTTTCATACTGTTACTCACCAGTGTAGTCTGTGTTGGACTTGCAGCGATGACGGTGTTATCGTTTGAGGAGGGCTTCTCGCTTGTTGAGCTACTAACCGAATCGGTGTTACCGATAATACTTCGCGTCCGTAATTCATAGCTTTGATGAATACTGCTGTTTGAATCATGAACTGGACTGCGAGTATTGCTACTGCTACTGGTGTTGTTGGATCTGTATGTTGGTGATGAGGTTGGGGATATTCTGAAATGAGAAACAAAATCCAGAATTAAGAATCGAGAATTAAATTCATTTACTGTACACAAGAAAACCCTAGGACAAAATAATGGCTGGTTCATGAAAAACCCTGAAGAAACATTTCTCGAGAATCGTCCGTTATGAAAATTCTGAGCTTTCGGAAGAGTTGCAGAACGAACAGAAGCGAATCGAGCTGATCTGGTCTAGTGAGAGAGAGAGATGTTGGATTTAAGAGACTTTAAACTCTGGGAGTTCATTCGTCTCTGCAAAGGTCTAGTGAGCATGAATAAATTTAGTTGAACAACCATTCTACGCAACTTTCCCGGATTATTGGGATTGAAAACAGGGAACACTGAAAGATACCACACGTATTCGAATTTATCGGCCAGTTGCTTCTCTGTCAGCTTCTTGAGCCCACAATGCTTGTCATGCTATGAATCATGAATTTCTCTTCCAGTTAGCTTGATCAGGACTTGGAAGAAACTCAATTTCATAACGCTTTTCCTGGTAAATTAGCAAAGAAACTGCACTGGTTTTACACAGACATAGCATCGTTTATTGTAACCTTTTAACTGTTGATGATAAGTCACGACGCTACTTCATTAAATACTATTAATAATAAATGGAAGCTCTTTTCGCAATTTTCCCCTGGCATTCTTTCGAATGCGATTAACCGATTGTCTCAATTAGGTATCGTCACTCTGTCCTGATTTGAAGTTTAAATTCATCCTGTCTCGCCATTTCCACGGAGTGCAAGATGAATCCGACGACGATCAGACAAAGAACGAAGAATGCAGAAAAATGTGCAGCAGAATAGCGTTCAGCATACAAACATGTAACTTTCTAAAGGGTGAAAAAGTCGTCTGGCAGCGAAACTTTTTTATCGTCGCGACGATTTCGATTTTCACCACACAGCATTTGTTTTTTCTTCCTTCTCTCGGTTTGTAGCGCGCTTCCGTGTTTTTCTTGGTAGTGGGTGGATGAGCTTGGTATTATGCTTCGTTGGTAATGCTGGGAAAATCGATTTACAGTGAGCTTGGCGCAATGTTTGGGTGCTTCCGCTCAAACCATGAGATACTCCTACATTTAATCACTTTGAAAAGAAACGACATAATAGCATTAAATTATGATTCGTATGAACGTAGTTAATGTCATGATTACAGTTCACTCATTGTTTGATGATATGTGAAAAAAGGTTTTACATCCATATTTGCTTTTACAGATGGAAATTATTGAACAGAATCCATTGTGTTCAACGTTCAACCAACCATGCCGTCACATTTTAATGTCGAATGTAACGGCATGGAATTAAACATCATATTCACAACATGAAAAGTTCAATGATCGGCCAGACGTGCCAATGCATATACACTTTTTTTTTGCAGCCCTATTCAACCCAAAGCGGGGCAGAGCAGATGTTTAAATATTTAATCTACACCACAAGGCTCGGCAGATAGCAATTTCCCTCGCGACGTTCCTGGCACAGTCCTGTCGGCCCACATTCTTACAGCCCTTGCAACATTTTTTTCCCCGAATGTACATCGAGCCTTGTTACCCAGAATATCATCTCTGGTGCTTCCGCCTTGCTATATTTGTGCTTATATGTATTTTTCGTTTATATTCGTTCTCGCGTGCCTCAAAGTTCATTGTTCTTGCGAGGACTTTTTTCAATTACCATACTGTTGTTGGCCTGGTATTACAACATTTTGTCGAATAACGTTTAGTCGAACGAACGAACAGTGATCCTTTGTGATAACGCGATAACTGGCGATTTTTATTGTGTAAGTATTCGAGCCATGTTTTGTGTTTTTGTGGTGCTTGGTGTATTGAATTCTGTTCCGCGGAATTGGGACTTCAAAACAACGTGTGATATAAAAAAGGCAACAAATGTGATATTCGACAAGATAGGAATATTGCTAATATACCCGAGGAAAAAAACACACCGTTTGCGCAATGTAATCAATTGAGGCAGATTTATTCCACTTTGTTGAACGGAGTTAGTGTTTGTTAAACTGGCTTCAATTAAATGTGCGACTGTAAGTTTCATTTTGAAGATGAGTAAATTTCGTAAAGAAACAGTTGTAAAACACTTGAGCTAATAGAATTAAGTGACATTTTGAAAGTGACAAACAAAGGTAAGTGTTTTCTTGAGTGTTTTTATTAATCTCCCAAAAATGCATGATAAACTTGATTGTGTCTATCAACTAGAATAAAACTCTCCAAACGATCAACAATTCTTTCTTCGACACCCAATTCGTATAATTTTTAACGTCACTGCATTATACTTTCAACACTTCTTGATGGGTCTACAATTGATGCGTCTGAATATGGGCTCGATACTCATAAGTGTAGCGCATTTATTTCGCTTGTCGATACTGCTGTCATTCATTTGACAACAAATAAATTTTCCAATGTGTTCATTCATGAATGTGTTCTTTTTTAGCTTTCTTTGAAGTTCGAGTTATGAGCCTTCATTCACATTTATTCATTGCCATTGATTTGTCTCGGCCTGTAGGGTAGTTCGCCTCCTGCAGTGCAGGCTGGGTGGCGCTAAACTCCGAGAGTCTATTTACCATGGAGGTATGCCTCATGCAGCGTCTGTCTGGCATCCAGCGGCTGAATACGAAATGTTGTTCCCCCGAAGCTATAGCTAAGATGACAAACCCGTCGCGTAACGTGGAGTCCTCGGGCTAAAAACCCACTGCACCCGAAATCCACAATATATTACGGAAACCCAAGTTAGAAGAATACGGACTGATTTAACGGCAACGACTTTTAGCATGAAACAACGGACACGAATTGGAACATGGAATGTTTTGACCGTGGGGCAACAGGATAAGCTGGCCGCATGAAGCTCGAGTTCCTGAGTGAAGTGCGTTGGCGGAACTTTGGAGAACACCGCCTACCTTCGGGACAGGTACTACTGTACTCTGGCATACGTGGTGGCAACGCTCCACACCACCGTGGAGTTGGCTTCCTGCTCAGCGTGCGTGACCACGCGGCATTCTTGAAGTGGGAGCCTATAAGTAGCAGGGAAATCGTAGCCAGATTCAGAACACGGGTGCGAAACCTTACAATAATCCAGAGTTACGCGCCAACCAACGCTGCCGAGCCATAGAAGAAGGAAAGCTACTACAGTCAGCTAAATGCCGTCGAGGACAAGATTCCGAAAGGTGTCATCAAGATCCTGATGGGCGACTTCAACGTGAAGATAGGTTCCGACAACATGGACTACGAGCACGTCATGGGACGCCACGGTCTAGGAGAGATAAAAACGGCGAATTGCTCGCAGAGTCTTGTGGCAACAATGACATGGTGATTGGGGCCACGCTCTTTCCCCATCGACCAACTCACAAAGTTTCGTGGGTCTCAAGTGACGGTTACATTGAGAACCAAATCGACCAGAGGACCAGTGGACCACCATCAAGAACGCCGTCATCGCAACCAGCGAGAATAACCTGCGTGAACTGCGCACCCGGAGAAAACAATGGATCTCGGAGGACACCTGAAGAAGATAGATGCTAGAAAGGACGCCAAAGTCGCAATAGAGAGACAAAGAACCAGAAGGGTGTATCTTTCCCCCCGTCGTCAGTATCGTACCCTCGACCTGGAAGTAAAGTGCTCGTGTCGACTCTCTTGCTAACGAGGGGGAGAGAGCCGCTGCAACCGGTAACCTTCGTCTTCTCTACGACGAAGTTACTACGCCTAAACGGAGCAGGGATGAGTATCAAGATGCCTGTGAAAGACGCGACGGGTCAGTTAATAATCGATCCCACTGATCAGCTAAAACGTTGGTTAGAACACTTCGAACAGCTGCTCCAAGGCAGCCAGTCACCAACACCCCAGCGTGAGCAGACTCCAGTGAGAATTATTTCCCGTGTCAACACAGAGGCGCCGTCATTGTGAGAGATAGAAGCAGCAATCAGAAGTATGAAATCCAATAAAGACCCGGGGGTTGATCGCATATCAGCCGAGATGCTCAAACCGCGGGCTCCTTTGGGAGCATATTAGGGTGGAGCACCTCAACGACTTTGCTTTTTCTGATGACATTGCACTAGTATCGATGATATGCAGAGTAAGCTCGACGACCTGGACGCATGCTCTTCCGCGGCTGGCCTGAAAATTAGTGTCAGCAAGACGAAAGCTTTGGATGTCAACATGATTACGCCTTCAAATTCACAGTAGCTGGGCAAAGAGTGAAGAGGGTCGAGAGTTTCCAATATCTTGGTAGTCAGATTGCGCCAGATGGCGGGACCAACATAGATATTTAGTTACAACTGTATGACTGTACCAGATAATGAGGTAGCCAATACATACAAGAGCAGACAAACACCGAACAGGCAAACACCAAGCAGGCAGCGGACGGACCGCACACCAACAAAAGAGGGTATCCAGATGCCAGGTAACAGACCTCCGGCAGCGTGGCATTCTTCAGAACCATATTTAGGGAACAAGAGTTTAGTTGATAGGCAGTCTCATCCGATCTTTCAAAGATTGTTACAAAGATTGTAAATGAATAAAGTTAATTTGTTTAGCATTAATTGACCAGACTCATTATTATATGTGTTATATAATGCGGATCAATAAGGCGAGGACTGACTTTGCGAGTTTGAAGAAGACATGGGGGTCAAATCAGATCAGTCACCACATCAAAATCCGAATCTTTAAGTCGAACGTAAAATCAGTGCTGCTTTATGCATGTGAGATGTGGGGCGTATCAGCAGAGAATGCGCAGAAGCTTCTTTCTTTATATGGTCCCACCTCATACCCCTACAATGGTTTGAGCAGGACTATTTATCATTAAGATAATTTTTAAAGTTTAACAAAGCACATCAGGAACCAGCATGCAAAATAAAACGAACTGGTTCTGTTGCAGATATAAAATCATAAGAACATTAAACAAAAGACGGAAACCGAAAAATCAAGATATAATCCCAAGGCATGTCAAGCAAATTTCCAACCCGGGAAGATCCTTGACTGATTGGGAATCGAACCCGATATCCTCAAGTTTTCACTAGATACTTACACTGAGATCTGCCGCGGTATAGAAAAAAAAACTCGATATAACCATCTGCTAATACGATAGTTTACGAGTATTCCGTCTGGGCTATCCCTGGTTCGAATCCGGTTTCCACTGAAGACCCTAGAACATTTCATTGTATAACGATTTTCGCCAGTGTTCAAAATCAAGTCTACCAAAAAGCGCGCGTGGCTCAAGCCACGCGCGCTTTTTTTTTTTATTTTTTTTTTTCAAATCTAATTTACAACAACAATAATGCAACAAAAATCCATCATCATCAATACGAGCAAGATAGCTTATGCAAACATAGAAACATTGAAACATTTTTACAAGTTCACAACACAGATTTCACATGTGAGAGACACAATTCTTTGAACTCAGCCATATTTCCGGGCATCGAATTGAAGAATTTTAATCCTTTATACAATAATGAACTTTGGGACCTGCTAAATAAAAAGTTAGGTGTTCTTGCATCAATCGCGTTTCTTGTATTATATCTATGCAAATCACTTCCTCGTTAGTCTGAAGTTAGTCTGTCATCAATAACTACTCCCAGATATTTTATATCTTTAACGTGTTCAATAGTCTCACCATCGATTTGAAAATTACCGTTATATCTGGAGTTTGCTGATGAAATGAGCATGTATTTTGTCTTATTAACATTTAACTTTAATTGTTTGAATTTCAACCACCGAGCGAGAGAATGAAGATCTTCGTTCAAGTGCTTCGCGATTACATTTAACTCCTTAGCTGCGATGAACAGAACAGTGTCATCCGCGAACAGGTTGATATCACAAAAACGTAAAACCCGCCGAATATCATTCTTCTTCTTAAATGGCACCAACGTTCCTAGAGGAACTTCGCCGTCTTAACGTCATATTACTTGCGTCATTTTTACTAGTACTTAGTTGAGATTTCTATGCCAAATAACACGCCTTGAATGCATTCTGAATGGCAAGCTCCAGAATACGCGTGACCACAGTGCAAGTCGGAGGAAAGTTCTTTTACGAAAAATTCCCCCGACCAGAACGGGAATCGAACCCGAACCCCCGGCATGTTAGTTTTTGACGCTAACCACTCGGCCACGAGAGCATCATTAATATATAAAATGAATAAAATGGGCCCTAGCACACTTCCCTGTGTGCTCCCTTGGCCGAGTGGTTAGCGTCATAACTAACATGCCGGGTGTTCGGGTTCGATTCCCGTTCTGGTCGGGGGAATTTTTCGTCAAAGAAATTTCCTTCGACTTGCACTGTGATCACGCGTATTCTAGAACTTGCCACTCAGAATGCATTCAAGGCGTGTTATTTGGCATAGAAATCTCAACTAAGTACTAATAAAAATGACGCAAGTAATACTACGTTGAGACGGCGAAGTTCCTCTAGGAACGTTAGTGCCATTGAAGAAGAAGAAGAAGACACTTCCCTGTGGTACACCAAGTGTGCTTTCGATGGGAGTAGAAATAAAATCGTTGAAACGAGTCTTTTGAGTTCTATCACACAAGTAGCTTTCAAACCATTTGTATGATGTCCCTACAATTACAAAGCTCTTCAATGTTTGCAACAATAAGGCCCTAGGAATTGTTTCAAATCCAAGAACACTGCAAAAATAGTTTCTTTAGCCTCGATATTCTCTTTCCATTTCGCCAACACCAAATTTGGGCGGTCTCACAAGAGTGTCCCTCTCGATATCCCGATTCTTCCGGTATCAGCAAACTGTTATTGTCAATAAATTTCATCCGCTGGCCTTTCACATTAAGTTCTAAATTTTGTTCTATTTTGTGCAACATGTCAGTAGGGCGGAACTCTTCGGCTTTATCCGTCCCATTAACTTTGGGATGGGAACCAAAACAGATTCCTTCCAAACTTCAGGCACGTGTCCAGTTTGCAATGATCCATTTATCAGGCCTGTTAAGTTAAGTAAACTTTTTAGTATGTAAACTATTTAGCTGTTATTCTGATGTTGATCGATTTTCCTCTGTATATATTCACATCATGTCTTTTTCAAGGCTTGTGAATATATATTCCGCGTGCAGGTGTACCTTTTCCAATCGTTCTCTATATTACTTCTACAAACTTTAAAGTACATTTTATCTCGTTTACGTTTGAGACGTAAGAGTGATAAAGTGTACCAGCTGTTCGGATTATTCAAATTGATTTGTTTCTTAAAAAAATTATTCAAATTGATATGTTTCTGAAAAGTGGATCGCGTACGACAACCTGAAGCGAAAAAAGTCGTGGTCGAAGTACGGTGAGCCGGCCCAAACCATCGCCAAGCCCGGATTGACGGCCAGGAAGGTTTTGCTGTGTGTTTGGTGGGATTGGAAGGGAATCATCCACTATGAGCTGCTCAACTATGGCCAGACTCTCAACTCGGTTTTCTACTGTGAGCAGCTTGACCGTTTGAAGCAGGCGATTGACCAGAAGCGGCCAGAAATGATCAATAGGAATGGTGTTGTTTTCCACCAGGATAACGCTCGGCCTCACTTATAAGGGGGGGATAATGAAGTTGCTTTCTAAATGGCAACAAATTTGCGAACAAAACGTTGCATATTTGACTCAAATCGGATAATTTTAAGCGTAAGTTTAATAAAGCGTCAAATTTCGATCATAAATACGACTCTTCTTTTTCCCCAACCCTATATGTTGTTCATTACATCTTGAGCATTTATCTTCATTAAAACAAACTTTGCTCTTCTCCACATTTGAAACAACATAGAACATTAAAGGCCTCAGCAACTGAACACTTATCCCATCCGATGCTTACTTTACGAGTACTCATCAGACATCCATAAGTGTCATGATCTACTTCAATAATCGTATTATATTTGTTGTACTTTAAACGTGGATTTTCATATTCTGCAACAATTTTAACATCTCCAATCTTGATGTCATCAATTTGGCTTTTTAAAAGATCAACGAAAACGTCTGAAGAATATCGATCACTCATTCCCAATATCTTCAATCTTGGTTTTAATGGTTTCAGGTCTTCGTGAACCAAAGCCTGAGGTTCTTCACTGAATCTCCGAAGCTGACAGTGTCATTTGCGAAGATGCGGATGGCGAGATGTGAATACTATTGCCGATAGACCTCTGAAAAGGATTAACGTTAGAATTGTGTAGGCACTGTACAGAATGATGCTAGGTTTATCATTCGATGTTTTGTGTGCGATGAACGATAATAGTCATACATGAATTTGTGTTCCCTTTATCATCATTGATGTGTTCAATCGAACTTTCGATGTTCACTAAAATAAGGATTAATAAAGTTATTTGAATAGTGTCTTATGTCTGGTCTTTTTTGAACTGCTTAAATATCTGTTATGTTTTCATCATAGAAGTAAACCTAGAAATTTTTCACATCGGAATTAGAGTGTTTCGGGAAAAATATTGATAAATGGAAAGCTTGGAATTCCTTTCTATGTAAAATGGGATCATTTTGTATTCAATCAAATATATACTTTAATTTGCGCTTTTAAAGAAAATATTTAATTATCATCTAAATTTATATTATAGCCTTCAAAATAGGCCTCTTTTGAAGCAACACACTTTTTCCAACGAACAAACCAGTCATCGAAAGTTTTGGAAATAGAAAAAAAGTCACAAGGGGCCATATCTGGAGAATACGGTGCTTGTTCAATCACAATCATGCCATTTTTGCTCAAAAATCGTTCACAATGATCGATCGATTAGCTGGTGCATCAAAGTGATGCAAAATTCAAGTGTTATCCATCCAATTATCTTTTACGATTTTTTCTCTCAAACGCCTCATAACGCTAAGGTAAAACTTTCTATTAACCGTTTGGCTCTCCGAATGGACATCATATCAAAATTCGCCGATCAAAAAAATGTTAACTTGTTCTTAATGACATCAAGTGACATTAATAGGCATTAAGACTACTGACAGTAGTACCAACTTTAAAAAAAAATGAAAAATGTTCAGTGGGAAGATTTAAAATTACAAGTTCCCAGTATATATTTAACAGAATGTAACTGAAACGGAAGCCTTGAAAGTGAATCAATCAACTGTCAGCGGCTCGCTTGGTGTTGGTTCGTTTACGGCATTCCTTATAGAATGTTACAATGATCGAATGTGGTCTGAAATGAAGCTGAAAAGATTGAAGTGAAATTGCTTTTTTCAAGCACTGCTCATACCTATATGGTAATGGTATACCCTATGAACCTTTGGTATTGACTTAAGAATTCTTGAAGTTTAACGCCATTATCGATTTGGTTTTGGCAATGACTTAGGACTTATTCTCACTGGGGTGTGGTGTGTCGAGTGGAGAGAGTGTATCGACTTCGCGTTTAATATGTTTTTGAAGTAGGATTATGTCTATCGGAAACATATTGGGGGTGTAAATCGAAAAACGGACAATCGGTTACATCGCGAAAACCGTCAAGTTTTGAACGCTTATTGTTCAGTCATTCCCTGATTACAATGAAGAAAATTATATACTTTATGAAAGTAACTAACGAACACTTATAATATGTTAAGCATTATCTAAACGAAAATTCCCCGTTCTGATTGTTCGATTTGTGCAAGCAATATCGACTCTCTCAGTTGCTCATTCAATATGAATATAGACAATGAAATATGCGTATGTGCTTGATTTTCTGCTGATGTGTGGCATACATGTCATATGTGTCTGAAAGCCGTTTTTGTTGTTGCTGGAAGCTTCAAACTCGGAAAGTTCCTTCACCTCTAGTTCAAGTTTTTCAAATTTTCCTTTTCAAGCCTCTATAATTCAAAACATCTTCATCATCACTGACGATAAAGAAGCGAAAACTGCATCGCAAGCCCCATCTTTTAGCGGTTAATTTGCCAGTCAAAAATATATAAAAGTGGCAGTCTAGCGCAAAGTTTCTTCATATTCAGCATATTCAGTATATTTCGAACCCCAAATAAAAGCAACAATTTACAATTTAATAATCGGATTTCCAGGCAAGAATGAATCATAGGATTTGAGCTGTCTGTACGTTGAGTTCGTCTCAAGGGAGTCCAAGGAAGGTTTATACGGCGAGAAAAAAAATCATGACTGTGTAATCATAAGTAGATGTTTTTACGAGACCGGAAAAAACGGAAAGAAAATAACAGCAACAGGAATAACCGGACAAAAAAAAGTGTAATGTCACAAGTAGCCTGGAAATATTGTGACGCGGGAAAACATCATGGGTGTAAAGTAATTTTTATTATAAATTTATTTTTTAGTTTTCGTTTCCGAAATTTATTCTGAGGTCGACGTTATGGGGGCGAAATCCCCATTTAGCGAGGATAAGGAATCGAGGCGGCCTTACTTTAAAAAAAAATTAAATCATCTCAATTGCCCCCAATTCCGTCCAATCGAAAAATATTGGGCAAGCGGAGATTGAAAAAGGGTGCCAAAGTGACTCGGGATGCTGTAGACATGAAGAGATCGTGGAATAATATGGCAGTTGTGGTTGACGAAAGGAGAGTCCAAATTTTAATGGAAAGAAAAGTACGGAAATTCATCAACGGAATAACTTTTTCAATATTTTTCTGAAAACAGCAATAAACTATCTCGGAAATTCTGTGTTACTCCGGTGTTTACTAGTCTGATCAATCTCAAAGATATACTTATAGAACTATAAAAATTTCTCCGTCAATTGCATGAAGAGTTATGTCTATATGAAAGGTGATTAAATTTTGGCTTATTCTGACCTTGTTACCCTATATTTCAAATTTATATCAATTAATCCGGCCAATATATCTGGTCAAGTCATTCATGAGCGTCAGAATAAAGTGACATATCCTGTCATATTTTCTCCAACGTATCCAAATAACCCCCAATTCGACCATTCGGTATATTCGAGCAAAGAGATGAGCACACCTATGGCAGCAAAGGTAAGGCACGATGTATTCTATCTGCTAGAGCCGACTTTGCTAGCTAACCGTGATATGCAAACGGATTTCGCCACCAAGTTAAAACGAGAAGATAAAGTTCAACGAGAAAGCTGTTGGTGAAGTAACAAACGACGGATTAAAAATGCAGTTTAATCCTGACGTTCAGCTAGGGTAGAGCCACAGAGCCAAGCATATCTATTCATCAGAGGACTGAACCACTTTTTTTTGCTTCCGGCGAACTGTCTCGTGCTTTGTATGATAGGCAAAAGTGATGTGATCAACTCGTCGGAGGCGCCAGATAACGAAGCCCCTTCGTCAGTGCAGGCATTGTAGGATGAAAAAAGGAAGTTAAAAAAGTTTCGAAATTCCAGATTAACAATTTCAACAACAGTTGGTTAGTGGAAAGTTAAATAATAATTTTGATGCGGAACAATCGTATTCTGAATATTCATGGTTGTAATGTAAATGACGAATAAAAGTTTTATTCGGCATTTTTAAAATCAACGATTTTTTTTCTTTATGGCAACAGAAACGAAAACTTTATTAATCGCAAAGTTCATCAATGCTCACGTCGATCAGCAACGAAACTACTTTCATGTTCTGTACATGTGATGAGATTGCATTCATACAAACGATGATAGTGCCCATCTTTTTTATGCAACAAGCAGTCCATCTCTCGCTGTGGATAGAGTGGTTTAATAGATTTTTGCGGTTTCATTGTAGGATATATCTTCTTGATGTGGTTTCAACATTCGTTTAGAATTCGATGAATGTTGCTCTACTGACACATAGAGGAACAGAAAAATGAGGCACGCTGTCCGACTCGGCGTGTCTTCAACAGCAGATTCAATTTAATTGTTTTTGTTTTTTCTTCACTTGACTTAGTAGTTGATAACCCCGAAGATTGCATCCCTCGAAATCTGATTTTTAATGATGACGATTTAAAATAATTCCTATACTTGTATTCTGCGTTATCAGTTGCTGGACATGAACTTTTGAAGTGAGAGAATTTTTTTCCCAAAAATAAATCATTCGAGTGAATGTCCGTGGTTTGCATCCTTAAACATCGGTTTGGTTCACAAATGATGACGATAAAATAAATTCCTTGTGTCGAGGGACTGTTTTGGTGATGTGTTGCATGCTGCTTCGTCTGCTCGCCTCTGAACAACTTGTCGATTGCGACCGAGACTGTTTGTATAATGTTGATTGACTGACTGAATGAAATATTACGATATGTTGACGAGAGGAAAGGAATCTGTGCACAAACGCAAACGGTCTGTTTAAATAGGTGTGTTGTGTACGGAATGCATTCAGACTCGTCGTCGTCAGCCAGGAGGCAACCAGCTGTTGCAGGTTACAGGTTACAGGTTACGTGGGGTGAGTGGTGTGTGGTATACACTGTGAACTGCCGCCACTTTGTCAGACGGAAGCCGATGCAGATGTGTACCGTGAACGAGAACTATATTATTTATAGATGATTTACTAGTAGATACTCTGAACGAGGGTAGAATATAGTTTAGTGATGCGTACATTAAGAATTTTCCAAAACAGTGATTTCGACAATTGCTCAACATGTTTGATAAACAAAAAATCGAAAATTATTTATCTTATTGAACGAATTTGTCAGAGAATTGAGAAGTCAGAAAGTATACGAACATCCCGTTGTTGAATTTATCATAAGCGCAAAAAGAGTTTTAATAAAGTGTCAAGAAAGAGAGCAAGACTTTTATGAAGGATGTAGTGTTATGTAAAACTAAGAGACCGGATCTCAAATTATATAAAGATTTTGTCACTCAAGCCTATCAAACTTTTTTATCGGCCGATACTGAATCAGTGTAGTGTGCGCATACGAGGTCTGTTCAAAAAGTATCGCGACTTTCGGCCCGAGCACGACAACAACTGAAATCGAATATAAGTAATCCGTGGGTATACAAAAATCGTGATACTTTTAGAACAGCTCTTGTATAAAAAGTGGTCCATTCTATCCCATTCTTGGCCGTGTATTTGACAAACTATACAAAAAGCTTTCATATGCCTCCATTTCAATGTGTCTCCTGTTTTGCTTGCTCATATTGCCTCTACCATATATATTAAACAAATGATATACACGTATTGGGGAGTAGAGCATTTTCTGTTATTTTTCGGCTCATTTAGTGTACTAAATCGGGATGCTATAACATGTGCTAAAAATGAACTTTGGGTGTACCATAGACTCGGCTTGCATCCTTCTATAAAAAATATAATAATGACAGTTAGTGAAGCCGCTGGAAGCCGCTGAATGTGTTCTACATCAAACTCCGGTTGCGGCTCATCATTCCAAAATCCGCACGGGAGAGCCGTCTAGTGTGTTTCTACTCTAAGACACTTCTCTGTGGCACCCCAAGTGAGTTGCCGATGGGATCGGAAATAGAATCGTTAACACGTTGAGCCCTGATTTTTTCTTGCTGCGCTTTCCATTCAGCTCGCATCAAGAGCGTTTGCACAATATCAGTGTAGGCCTCATCTCCCAAAGATACCTATTGTATAAATAGAAAATAGTCAGAAATTCAACTAGGAGTCACTAGTCACAATTTGTAAAACATCCGAGAACAAATCGCATATATTTTTATTTTCTTAATTTGTAACAGTCAGTCCCAGACAGTCAGCGCTTTATCCACAAAAAGCTCAACGTCGGCCCGTAGAGATCAACGCGGGACTTAACGTGTTAAAAGGAGTCTTTTGAGCTCCATCGCACAAATAGCTTTCGAACCATTTGTACGACTTTCCTACACTTCCACTGCACTCCAATGTTTGTAACAATAAGAGCCTAGAAATTGTTTCGAAATCGCGCTTGAATCCAAAAATACCGCAGATGTAATCTCTTTCGCCTCTTTCCATTTTGCTAACACCAGATTCAGCGCAGTTTCACAAGAGAGCAATTCCAAATGAAATCGTCCTAAAAATGCAGATTTTGAAAACATGGATTTTGGATTCGTATAAAAGTTTATACTCCGTTTGCGTTGAAGGAAATATGAGTTTTCCACAGCAATTGGGAATATTTTGACGCAAGTGTAACTTTTCAATAGGGCGTATCGATTTTAGCAAGAGAGATCTTTGATAATTTATATCTCAAAAACTATGAGTCGTACCGGAATAGTTGTCTTAGAAAGAAATGTAGAGTATTAATGTTTAAACGTGAAAAAAATATACAGTGAAAAAACAATTAATATTTTTTTTATTTACGAAAAAAAAAATGAAAAACTTAAAATATCTAAAATATGTAATTTTTTTAAAATTTTTGTCACATAAAATAGAAGTTATGTAGAAAATTCAAAAAGTGCATAAGTGCAAGATCGTAAAACTACTTTTTTGACAAACCTTGCGGAATATCGACTTTTTATGAATTTTCGAAACTTAGAATTTTTGTATGTTAACAATCAATTTTGATCACAAATTATGAAATTTTATTTGGTTTAAAACAAAAAAATTTCAATCAATTTTTACCAATCTTCTTCTAAACGAAGCCATTCTCGAGATGTTCAATAAAATATTTCTAGTTTATTGTCTTTTTTTAGTAAATAGGCCCTTTTAATATGTTTGTCGTGGTATACCGTAGTGTTCATTAAATTTTATGAATTTGATTGTAATTTCCAACAACTTTTCCAAAATTATGTTAAAAATATATGTTCAGGAGTGTCGTTGAAAAACAATTGAAGACATGTGTGGTAATAGAAAACTTAGGGTCACCATACATACAAAATACTGTGTGCGAAGCAATATCCTTCAAAATAATTAGATTCGAAAATAAGTACTTTACCTTCTAACAGAAGCAAACAGGATTCAGTACATTCAGTATCAAAATTGTGAATGTGAATGGCAAAAGTCTTTTGAACTTCTTAATAAGGTGAGATATATAAGATTATATTCTAGGATTACTAGAGAGCTAAATGAACTGGAAAGTTAAGCGCCTTCTCATTGAGCAAATGTACTTTATCTTATCGTCATCACAAATCGGGACAGCGATCTTCCTTTAAACGAGTTTTGAATGAGAGAGTGAGCTAATTTTCTGGCAGCACAACATTCAATTTTTTATACGCTTCACAGGCAGGTGTTGAAACTATGCGAGCTTTCGTGGTTTGAGTTCGATTATCTAGATATCATTGAATAAAACCGTAACGTAGACGCGATCGTTTCTTGGTTGGCTTCTCCGTCTGGGACTACTGTTGACCTACCCTATCATGTCTACTTTGTCTTGGTTATTGTCAGGGTTACCCTGACAATGTAGGTTACTTAGCTACTAGCTGAAGTAGTGCTAAACTTCGAACCATGTGAAATTTCGGAAACCCGGAAGATGACATGACACGTGACATTCGATGGAAATCTTGTTCTCTCTGTTGACTTCGGGTCCAATCTAGACACAGAGGATGTGAAGTCCCTTCGAGATTCAAATCTCTTATCTGTTATAATTCATCATCATGAAAGGCGTCTTGATTGTTTTTTTCTTTCCCAAGAGTTACGGGCATGTACTAATGGTGTAAAGCTTCATGAATTCCACCGGCTTCGCTGGTTGACCCACTTCACGAATAACAACACCTTCCTCCAGAACTACGACTCGGCTGACGTGGAAACAGCCCTTCTCAGAATCATACACCTGATGATCAATCCAGATAATCAGATTGTTCTTGGTGAAGATAACGGTTTTCCCCTTTTGCAGATGCTACTTAGTAGATTTCAGCACTCCGCTGACATCGATTTGACCATCGCAGCAGTTCAATAGACGGCATCCTTCGCTACTGCCTTCATGGTGTTGTTGTTCGCCATTCCGACATCGTGGTTAACCTTCAATTCGTCCACAAAACTTCTGCTCCGTCCGTGCCATGTGTCACTCTAATCTAAACTGACCAGACGACGCGTTACGCGGGACAGTCCCGCTTTTCAACAAAATGTCCCGCGTAGGATTACGTCCCGCGAAACGTCCCGCTTTTGGCAAAAGAAACGAAAATATCCCGCGATATCAATATATTTCAGTATTACAATTTGATCATGTTGATTTTCTTAAATGGATGAACCTCAAAATAAAACTTTTATTTGTCAAGAGCGCTTCCAATGCATTCAACGAATAATACGTTGAGCTGGTTTAATCGCCCGGACAGTGGACTTTTTGTTTAGAGAGTGTCAACTGGAAACGACAGCAACAAAATCGGAAAATTGATTTTTATAAAAAAATATTTTTAAAATATTTATAAAGATTTATAAAGATGTTTATAAAAGTCCCCTATTGATCCGCAGGGACCAACGTGAGTCAAACGAAAAGTTCATTTTTGGTCCTCTAGCTCGGTCAGGGCTTAACGTGTTAAATAAGCCGAAAGAACTAGTATATGCTGGACAGGAATAGGCAGGGTTGTTTGATGAAGTATTGCAAATGAAGCAAATGTTGGCCGGAACCACAATCATGACTGATGAAAAGATGTATGTCGACATGTTCTTTTACCTTTCCGTGGCTTTGGTAGTCAGCTACCTCTTTATTATGGCCATTCGCTTAAAAGTTTTCTATAGGCCGCAGCTGTGGTATGTTGGGAAGGTTGGCGGTCTACGCGACAATGTTTATCTCCAGCCGATTCATTATCTATTCTCCAGTGATCTTTTGGTAAATAGGCTGATCCCCGTTGAAGAAAATTGTTGAATTTGAATCGTGCTTACCAGGCTTTAATGCTCTAACTGAGCCAGTGATTTTCAGGCGTAAACAAAATCTAAACCACCGAAAAATCACAACTGAATGACGATACTTAGAAAGAAATAATACAGATCATGTTTAATTGCAAGGACACATGTTAAGTGTTTCACGAATAAATGAGACTCGCTAAACTATGGTTTATTTTCACATAACGTATATACATAACGTTTTGTTTTTTTGTGTCCCGCGTTAGACCTTTGACCATCTGGTCACTTTACTCTAATCAAAATACCATTCACGTCGGTCCCTGGGGACTGACACTAATTTTTTTGTGTTTCTCTCGCCGATCTCACCGGACTGACAGTAGACTTTTCGTTCGGAGAGTGTCAGCATTTGGAACGGCAACAGAACGGCAATATTTAGAAAAGTCCACTATCGATTCGTTAGGGTCAGATGAAAAGTTCTTTGTCAGTCCACTATTTCGGTCGGGGCTCAACGGGTTAATGTAAAACATCTCAAACAATTCTTACAATTCTTCTTTTTCAATCTGATCGGTTCGTAGCAAAAATAGTTATTAACTATAATATTATTTTATAAAAATGTAACTCCGTCTGCTAATGGCGGATTTCTATAGTAGCATGTCCGAAAAAGAACCAGAACAGAGGGTCCAAAGCCCCTAAGGAGGATGGTTGTAATAGCTGTTATCCATGGTTATTATGGAAAGAAACAAAAATGGACAAACTCCTAATCACATCACTCGCCACAGTGAATCCTTATGCTTACCTACCTCCACTAACAACTATCCCTACCTCGATAAACGCTAGGGAACCACGCTATAGAGACGACCCTTTTGGCCTTCGGACGGCGAATATCATACTAACATTCCTTCCCATCCCCTGGTGACTGTAAGGACGTGGCCGGCGCCATTATTGACTATTTAAAGTTTGAGTCACCGAAACTTGTACAATGAGAATGATTTGCTACTTCCAAGCGTCATTCGGTGTGTTCTTTGTGAAATTTCGCCGGTTCAGGTCAATCACGGAGAGCACGAAGTGTACAGTCTACCCAAGCTTAAGCTCATAATACTATTTTTTCAGAGGCGAATGCCACATTAGGCAAAGTCTCTTTAAAAAAAAAAAAAATAAATACTATTTTATAAAAATGTGACATGTTTTTTGATTTGGTACTGAAAAATGTAGTCCTGCGTCAAAACTAGTAGATTTAGGTGAAATACTCAATAAAATTCTTCAAAAAATATGACTTTTTGATTATTATTTTTTGGTTTACGTATTCTGTTTTCATTCGTCAGCCTAGCTCAGACAAGCCCATGAGCACCATCGCAGCCAGACAGGACTGACGATAGCTTGTGATTTTTGCTTGACAAGACGTGTCGAAGTGACTGAATGTTCGAACTTACAACGAACTTTTATGGTTTACCAAAACAATATTCTAATAATTGAATTCGTTTGTTCGAACAAATTGGGATTTCTTAGACGGAAACAAACATTATGATGATCTTGTATGAAGCACAGATCGTTTCAAACATTGTGGAATACATGGGTTGAATTTATTCAAGGAAACAACATTTGTTATGGCCTTCGTCAACTTCCATTAATCCAGTAATTCTTTCACCCTACGAGGCCCGTCTCCAGTTACTAGGGACAGCATCACTTGAACACAGACCAAAAGTAAACCAGGTAATGTTTGCAGATAGAGTGCTGTTGGGTGAAAAAACTGTCCTGGTGTACTTGTGGAGCTGAAGACTCCTTCGCTCAAGAATTTTCTCTTCATATTGAGACCCCTTTTGCGAACTACGGCTCATATGAACCAATTCGTTTCATGTCAATGCAATTCAATGAATTCAACGGATTTTTCGAGTTTTTAGTCGTCGGACCATTGGATCAACTTAAGGGGGTTTTCTAGTCTAGAAATTTGAAAAAAATAATTTTTTTCTCCATATTTCTGTAGTTCAGATATTGAAGAATATACCCTAGAAAGGACTTTTCGAAAATCCCATTAGTTAGTGAATTATAGACATTTAAGTTATGTGGTATCTATCTAGCACGACTATACCAATTAACTTCAAATGCGTTTCTTCTCGAAACTAGTTTTTTCCAACAGGCGTACACTAGGGTGGCAGCGAAAACGGTCATGTCAAATTTCAAAAACCGACCACGTACATTTTGTTTATTGGCCCAAAAAAATGGCCTGTGTAAAGTTTCAGTTCAATCGGAGATGATTTTGGGGTGCCTCGAAGCGCTCAAAGTTTTGATTTTTTCATTCTCGAAAATCTTCCAAGGGGAAGAAATTTGAAAAATCGAAATTTTTTTTTCAACGCCAAATGACTCAAAAATGCATGAAAATCTCGAAAAAAAATATTTGGTTGAAAATCGACTGTTAGGGATATAGCATGAGTGGCCAAAAAATCAAAACTTTGAGTGCTTCGAGGTACCCCTAGATCATCTCTGATTGAACTGAAACTTTGCACAGATCATTTTTTTGGGCCAAATAACAAAATGTACATGGTCGGATTTTGAAATTCGATGATAAAATTTTTTCCATACATCCATTGTCACCCTAGCGTACACGATATCTCAAGTTCTACAGAACAGATTTATGTCGAATTTATATGAATACAATCTGTATACATCTCTCTATACCATGAACCTATAAAAAACATAATTTTTTAACTTAACTGTTTTTAAAAAATCGGGAAACTTGAAAAAAAATTAAAACAGCGTTTTATTCTTCAAGCAGCCATCATTTTGTCAAGAAACAAGTTTTTGACTTGTCAGAGGTTCATGCGATGGTACCATCTTTACTGATTCAGGATCTGTTCGATTTTTTTGTTCCAGATAACCAGAAAGGCTGGAATAGTGTACGCTTGTAACTAATCTAATTATGAATATTTTTTTCCGCTCAATTTTTGTTCTATTGTTCTATTGTAAAGGGTGTGTCACATCAAATTGCATCACGGAAAAAACGCTGTAGAAATTTAATTTTTAGGAATTATATCTTCAGCTTTCGCTTATAATCAGATAAGAGTGTATAGATCACGTTGGCCATGCTTCACTGTAAATTTTTCGTAAATTTGGAAAAATGTCCTAGAACGAAAAAGAGCGTCGTGAATTAATCCTGTGCACTCATTTCGAGAATCCGGAGTTGTCACATCGGGACATCGGTAATATGCTGGGAATCGTCCAATCCACGGTCAGCAGAGTACTAAAACGATACTTCGAGAACCTTATCATCGACCGGAAGGTGAAGAACGGCAAAAATGGATGCTTCGTCAGTGAAAAAGATCACAAGCGCGTAGTTAAGCAGTTTAGACGTGATCCGAGAAGTTCGGTCCGGGATGTCGCCAATAAGCTGAATTTTTCAAGTTCATTCATCCAGCGGACCAAGCAGCGGGAGGGCCTGCGTACATACAAGGTTCAGAAGGCTCCTAACCGCGACGAAAGGCAAAACATGGTGGGGAAGACGCGAGCCCGGAAGCTGTAGCGTTCCGGAGGAGATTCGCAAGCAGAAACTATCCAAGTTTGCCAAAAAGTACATGGTATGGCAAGTGATCTGCTCTTGCGGAAATCGGAGCGCCCCCTTCGTGATGACCGGCACGGTAAACGGGCAGGTTTACCTTAAGGAGTGCCTACAGCAGCGCTTACTACCACTATTGAAGCAGTACGAGGGCCCGACCATCTTCTGGCCGGATCTCGCTTCGTGCCACTATTGAAAGGACGTGTTGGAGTGGTACGAAGCCAACGGGGTCACCTTCGTGCCAAAGGAAATGAACCCGCCCAACGCGCCGGAGCTTCGCCCAATAGAGAAATATTGGGCGATTATGAAGCAGGCCCTCCGGAAGAACCCAAAAGTTGTCAAATCGGAGGCGGACTTCAAGAGAAAATGGATTACTGTTAAAAAAAAACTACAACCTGACGTTGTACAGAACCTTATGGACGGGGTAAAGAGAAAGGTGCGAGCATACGGGCTTGGGCTCGAAGTATGAATAAAAAGAAAATGCCAAAAGTTGTTTAATAGTTTTTCTTTTACTGTCTAAAATTTTCAAAAGGATCAGTCTACTGGGCGAATTTCTACAGCGTTTTTTCCGTGATGCAATTTGATGTGACACACCCTTTATTTCTAAGATAGATGTACAAATAATTATCTAATAGGTATTAAAAATATTTTTTGTTTTATTTTTTGGAGCTCGAAAAAACGTCCGAAATTCGTGTATCTACACTAGAAAACCCCCTTAAATATTTTGTACGAAGTAAATTCAACAGAGTCTGAATATTGTATGAGCTTAATTTAAAAATATGGAGAAACATACATTATGACATAGGTACTCAATCTCATATAGCCAGATAAGGTATTATTGAATAAATGAATACCATCGTCCCACACAAATGAACAGCTTTTATAATATTAGCTGTAGCACCAATGCTAGAGTATTGTTTGAATTGTCACTTCTTCCAATTTCCCATGCTCCCAGCATCCTGACGGTGTTGTACTAAATAAAGTGGAAAAAGTAAACATTTAATCTCTTGTCCACCGCCCCTGTCCTTCTTACCTTGGTAGCAAATTGGCAATAATTCTGTCTGCCTCCTTGGGTAGCGGCGGTGAGCACTTGCCGTCCGGTGGCACCGGAAGTGGCAGTGAGGGTGCATTCGCTTCGTCAGTTGGCAGGAAATCAGGTACAAATTTTGCCCTGGAGAAAAGGTAAGAAAAACAAATGTAAAGAGCAGTTGGGAAAAGTAAACGTGAAAATCGATTACACATTTGAATTGCCTTCTATTTCTATACGATTCTCCTAGCGTCCATAAAGGGTGTGTCACATCAAATTGCATCATGGAAAAAACGCTGTAGAAATTTAATTTTTAGGAATTATATCTTCAGCTTTCGCTTATAATCAGATAAGAGTGTATAGATCACGTTGGCCATGCTTCACTGTCAATTTTTCGTAAATTTGGAAAAATGTCGTCGAACGAAAAAGAGCGTCGTGAATTAATCCTGTGCACTCATTTCGAGAATCCGGAGTTGTCACATCGGGACATCGGTAGATGCTGGGAATCGTCCAATCCACGGTCAGCAGAGTACTAAAACGATACTTCGAGAACCTAACCATCGACCGGAAAGTGAAGAACGGCAAAAATGGATGCTCCGCCAGTGAAAAAGATCACAAGCGCGTAGTTAAGCAGTTTAGACGTGATCCGAGAAGTTCGGTCCGGGATGTCCCCAATAAGCTGAATTTGTCAAGTTCATTCATCCAGCGGACCAAGCAGCGGGAGGGCCTGCGTACATACAAGGTTCAGAAGGCTCCTAACCGCGACGGAAGGCAAAACATGGTGGGGAAGACGCGAGCCCGGAAGCTGTACACCGAAATGCTGACGAAGCCGCATTGCCTGGTAATGGACGACGAAACCTACGTCAAAGCGGACTTTCGTCAGCTGCCGGGCCTGTTGTTCTTCTCCGCAGAGGACAAATTCAGCGTTCCGGAGGAGATTCGCAAGCAGAAACTATCCAAGTTTGCCAAAAAGTACATGGTGTGGCAAGCGATCTGCTCTTGCGGAAAGCGGAGCGCCCCCTTCGTGATGACCGGCACGGTAAACGGACAGGTTTACCTTAAGGAGTGCCAACAGAAGCGCTTACTACCACTATTGAAGCAGCACGAGGGCCCGACCATCTTCTGGCCGGATCTCGCTTCGTGCCACTATTGAAAGGACGTGTTGGAGTGGTACGAAGCCAACGGGGTCACCTTCGTGCCAAAGGAAATGAACCCGCCCAACGCGCCGGAGCTTCGCCCAATAGAGAAATATTGGGCGATTATGAAGCAGGCCCTCCGGAAGAACCCAAAAGTTGTCAAATCGGAGGCGGATTTCAAGAGAAAATGGATTTCTGTTCAAAAAAAACTACAACCTGACGTTGTACAGAACCTTATGAACGGGGTAAAGAGGAAGGTGCGAGCATACGGGCTTGGGCTCGAAGTATGAATAAAAAGAAAATGCCAAAAGTTGTTTAATAGTTTTTATTTTACTGTCTAAAATTTTCAAAAGGATCGGTCTACTGGGCGAATTTCTACAGCGTTTTTTCCGTGATGCAATTTGATGTGACACACCCTTTATTCGGGTGCACGGATGAATCGTTGTATCTCGTTGCCAATGAATTCAACCATTGGAACAAATAATGGTTTGAGCTTCACAGCATCGCCGCCGATGTATGCATAGTTGAAGCAAACATACGGGATTTACGGGATCCATATCCATCATTTCAATGAACATTCCAATACATTCTGGAGAAAATTTTATTAGCATAGCACTACATCAAGTCGAGCTGATCCCATGTATGTATGATTGAGTTACACACAAGTAGCTATATATGCCTTAGGTTAGAGCACAGGAGCGCAAATCGAGAAAGCAACGGTATCCGAGCGAGGATTTGATGACGTAAGGCGGAATTGGAAATAAATTGATCGGAGATGACACACCGTAATAAGGTTTCTCCAATAAGTGAGTAAATGATTGAATGTTGCCATAATGGGTGATAAAATATGCATTAGCGAATGTTAAAGTTGCATCTTGACACGTCCTTGGCAACGGTTCAAGCAGCTTCATGTTAAATTCTGTCTCATCTTTACGCAAATTATCACACTTTGAAGCTAACAAGGTGCGATTTATTTTCGTCGCTTCACTGTTTATTCTGCTAAATTTGATGACACATTTTATTGCTTTTATATTGCACCACCTTGTAGGATTTAGGACAGCGTATAACTTTCCTGGCGCTTACAGGCTTTATTTTTTGTCCTGGAGAGAGAGAGATAGATGTTACGAAGTGAGACTTGATGTAAAGCAATAAAAATGTTGTGAATGCACTCACACGACTGTTAAAAAACCAGAGAATCAAGGATTGCTCTGCTGCAATATAAGGAAGTTTCATAAACTTCTGAATTTATGCTATTTAGGGCTTGTGTTAGAGAACGCTATTTGCGAGGATCGAGATCGTTCCGAAGTTGTTACGGAATTTGACGTTGCTGCAATACTTATCATGATCTGAATGCATTTTTTGTTTAACCGAACCGTATTATCGAAAGTTCCCTCAAACACAAATACGTAGATACCTTACTTGTGTTTGAGGTAAGAGTGTGTAAATTGTGTAAGAGATGAGTATTTTTTTCCATACATACATTTATTGAATCTTCCTGATGTGGAAATAACAATATTTGGTTATGCCTTTAGTTCTAACATAATAAAGTATTACGTTTGTTATCAAATCTTACAGTTAAACATGTGTGCTGGAGCACAGCACTAACGTTTGACCACGTTCAAATAATTAAGGTTTTTTACTCCAGACGTGTTACCATAGGTTGACCGAGTCGCCTTGCTAGTGGATTTGGATGATTCTTAACCTTTTCCGCATATTTCCTCCTCGTTTTATGAAGTTCTTCTTCAACCGTCACCATCCCTAAGTCTCGATGTATGACACTATTGCGGATATACCAATAATTTGTCTTAGCAGCTTATTTTGCACTCTTTCGATGATTTCGATATTACATGCTGAAATTGTTTGCCGAAGTTGACAGCCATAATGCCAAATAGGCTTCAGCATGGATTTGTATAGAAGTAGTTTGAACTCCAGTCTTAATTTCTACTTCCTCCTGATTAGCCAATGTATTTGGTTTGCTCGCAATTTCAATTGCGTTTTCTTTGCTTCTATGTGTTTCTTCCAGGTTAGACGGAGTTCTAGGTGTACACCGATATATTTAATTTCAGTCGATTGAGGTACTGCAGATCCATTGGACTTGATTTGTGGGCATGTGTTCTGATTAAGCGTTTCAATTACTTTAATTCTCCATTTTTGAAGCCACTTTTTCACGACCGTTATGTGTTCCTGGAGATCCCGTGAAGCAATCGTTCTGTTTATGTGAGTGCTGAGAATAGCTGTGTCATCTGCGAATGTTGTAGTCATTAAGTTCCGCGCGGTCGGGAGATTTGCTGTGTAGATGAGATAGAGAACTGGTCCAAGAACAACGCCAGCATAAATTTCTCGCTCTTTCGATAGTGTTTGGTTATACCGAACATGAAACTTTCTTCCTAGTAGGTAAGAACGCATAATTTCATATACTTGTGGTAGCATATTTTTAATTTTATGGAGCAGTCCTTCGTGCCAGACTTTATCGAATGCTTGAGCTACATCAAGAAAAAGCGCTGAGCAATATCCGTGGCCTTCATATGCTTTACGAATTTCTTCTATCAATCGGAATCGGTGGTTTGATAGTGCCATGTTTTGCTCGGAATCCGAATTGATGATTCGGGATTAATCTTTCAATCTCGAGCGCTGATTTTATTAGGATAATTTTTTCGAACACTTTTGAGAAGATTGGAAGGATGCTGATAGGCCTATAAGATTCCACTTTCTGTGCGTCTTTCCCTGGCTTAGGAATCATAATGATGGTCGAAATTGTCCATGCTTGTGGGAAATATCTTATATGAGTCATTGCGTTGAAAATTCTCGTGAGATGTTTAATTGCTAGGTCAGGTAGCTTCTTGATCATATTTCCGTTGATGTGGTCGATACCGGGTGACTTTTTCACATTAATATGATTTTTGATAACATGTCTCACCAGCCGATGTTTGATTTTCGCTTTGTTTTGGTTTGTAGCACCAGAAAGTTCGAGCGTTTCTTGATTAGGTCCCGATTGATACGGAGTAAAAACTTTTTGAAGATGGTTTGCAAAAATTGCTGCTTTTTCATCGTCACTTCTGGCCCAATTACCAAAGGGCATTCTAAATGGCGGACCTGTAACTGAGGTCGTTTTAGATTCTTAGTTGCCCTCCATAGTGAGTAATTAGTATCTTGATTTGGCGACAATTCAGTTAAGTAATTGTGGAATTTTTCATCTTTCTCGTCTTGTAATAGCTTTCTTAATTTACGTTGTGCCATATTGAATTGGTTTTTAGATTCTGGCGATCGTTTGTTTTGCCAGATACGTCTTAGTAGTCGCTTTTCTGCAACTGCTGCTTTTATGTGGGAGGCAGTAATAATTTTTTTGTGTTTCTGGGGTAGCTATCTTCACAACATTCATCATGAGTGCTGGTTCACTGCGTTCACTGAGCTGGTTCACTGCGTCCTCGATATGATGTTCGTTATCCAGAGGTTGATCGAGAATGTTAGATGAGATATATGTTTTATTATGTTATTAAAATATCTGCCGAATTCTATCTGAATATCGAAATCCAGAAAGTTGGGCTCTTCTACACGATATTGTGTCGAGTCACATGGTACTGATCATGTGTCAGCTTTTTGTTCGGAAAAGGTTGACGAAAACATTTTGCTCTGATATCGAGGGATATATGTCGAGTATGAATATTCATTGCACTGGGAACGACACATTTTCGTTTTATTTTAGTCACGTAAAATTTGAAGCTATTCGTGACCCACTCATGAATTTCTGTTTTCAGACACATTTTTGTTAATTACTATTGGCTCACTTCACATTTTTCTCCCCCACAATAACAGAAACCCACGATACGCTGAGTTAAAAATGTTTTGTTTCGAAAATTTTCTGCTGCTTGTGATGAATGGAGAGGTATTAATAAAAGTTTCGCTTTTTGAGATTTTCATTTGTTAAATTTTAGACGTATAACCAGTTCATTCAAACATTAGACTCATTATACCGTTCACATTAAAAGAGCTCTTGAGGTGAACAATGCCAGAGCATATGATGTGACTTCATACAGAGGAACCTGCATGGGGATAGTACGTGCTCGACAAACTAAAATGACGTTTGGGAAGGTATACACGAGCATGGAAGCACTCGTTATTCGTCTTTTATTACAATTACGAATGCAAATATGTTGTGCTGAAGAGTAGAGCTGCAAAAGAGGATAATAACTCGGCGCAAAACCGACAGACAGGGATCTTGTGTACACCGACTTGTGGCAGGAAAAACGAGTTTTCTTTCAATGATTTAAGCTGTAATGATTCCGCTTTTGTAGCATAGATTGTAGCAATAGAGGTGAGCTTTCGCATGTGCAAGCAAAAAGAAAAAAGAAAAAGGAAAAGAAAAAGGAAACCCCAACTCACCTTCGGCCATTCATGCTCATGTAGCCGTCATCCTCGGATTGATGGCCCTGGGAGGGACTGTCCGGTTCTACTGGGGCGTGTGCTACCTCCTGCTCCTCTTCGAATTCCGATAAGACTTTGTCCAGCAGCTCCAGTGATTTTTCAACATCGTCTGTGGTGCTGAGGGTGAAATATGGAAACAGGCGAAGAATTGTGATTAGCTTTAGTAATTAATTACAGGTTCACGTGTGATTGAAGTGGCATAATAAGTGCGGTTCGATGGTGTAATCAGCCTACGGTGCTTGGAAACTGCAAGGATAGTGATTATTGAATTGCCCATCACATATATGCCGATAGAGGAACTTTAATGTGAGATTTAACATTTATCATTAATTTGTGTGGATCATCGCGATTTTATATGATTTGAACACTATAATTGGAACAATCAGGTAGTTTGATATGTTTTATCGTTAAATAAAAAAATACGATTTTATGTGTTGAAATAAATTATTATTATTATTCCCTAAAGTGCAAAACAGGGGTGGCTAAAACAATGCACCAAGCGAAAGAATACCCGTCAGACACCTTTGAGAACGATGATTTGACCAACTTCGAAATATTTTTTAGGGTCGTTGGAACATTCATCTTGTGGCATATGTTCATTGGTTTATGAAAGCATTGTGGTTTCTAACAATTCCTTGTATACAGGAGTAGTCATGATCAGTGTTGCCACATTTTCATCTGTACTGGAAGGATAAAAACCTTTCTCATCATTACTTTTTCTTTTAAACATGTATATTGAAATTTGTATTTGCATATTTGTTGCAATCTGTTTTATTAGCACAAAATAATAAATACTCATTTGTTCGATTATAATTTTCGTTACTCTTGCTAAATTTAGACTGCTTTCTATAAGTTGTTAAAAGTTCAGAGCTACCTCACGTATTCTTAGATTGCGTTCATGGTGTCGATTTAAAGGCTTAGTTTTGTTGTTGTTATAAACAGATGAAACATCATTCGACTGTAACCGAAGAATGATACATAGTAGGAATATTAAAAACGAGGTAAGCGTGGAAAATGCGAAAAATGCGAGCGAAACTCAATTCTTTTTTTTTGTCCACTAATCGTGTACATGTGTGTTTTCTGTAAATACCCATTGTAGAGAACCAAAAACGACTAACTGTACTCTATGACAAAAATCTGTAATCTGTATCGTACTGAATCTGTACCAAAAAAATTGAAAAAATCTGTGCCTTTGCGGATAAATCTGTACATATGGCAACAATGCACAAAGGTCCAGGAGTAAATGCATCTGGAAATTAGCATTTAGAGCCCGATAGTTGTTTTCTAAACAGAAACTGTTTATCGACAAAGTTGTTACATATGATAGGGCGCTCATTTTTATGTTATCAAAAATAGGGTGACCAAAATTGTCGACGAAATAAAAAAAAATAACTTTCTTATCTTTTTAGATAGAGGTAAATATAGTTGTTGTAGTCCCAGTTATTTTAGGCAATTTTATAGAACAAAGTTTTTTTCCATCTCTTGAAATAAGCGAACTAGGACAACCTAGTTTTTTTTCTAAATAACTTGTTTTTGGTTCAAACTTATATATTTCAAATTCTACATGCAAACTGTCTTCGAAAAACTTTTAGAGCATACTCACACAAACTTTTTGCGATGCAGAATTTCTTGATTCATTGTTCTTCATTTGTTTGTCATTATTTCTGGGTCGAACGCAAAATATTTTTCTTGGCGGCATTTGAAAGAACATATTTTTTATGAGTTTTTCAAAACTATGTTATTTTTATTATTGGAGTAAATTGAAACTGAAATCATGTGTTTTAAGGATATTGAAAGGAGGTTTTCGTAACCACATTGGTTGCGCGTTCGCTTAATAAGCGATCGATCATGAGTTCAAGCTCAGGGCCCTCAATTGACGCAAGTCTACGCAACAATCATCAGTGATGGAGATTGTGACAAGTCACTTGTTGGGTCTTGCTGCCTGTTGAAGTTGGCCCCCGCTCATGGTATTCATTAAGAACAAAAAAAAAGGAGAAAACACACATTTATAGAAAAAATAGCTAAATAGGGTCCTTCGCATAAAATTAAAAAACATATACCTATTTCCTAAACTATATTTCGATAAATAAAACCAAGAGTAAAATTAAAACGACAGATTAAAAAATAGCTATTTAAGGGTTAAAAGAAAGACGGCACATAGTCATACACAACACGAATTAAGGATTATCTACAGCACAACATTACAACATTACAACATTACACAACATTACAACACTACACGACACATTAAAACATCGCTGCGGTTGGCAGTACTGAAGGCAATGAAAACCAAACCGGATTTGGCGGGTCGAAGAAGTTCCGGTTGGAGCGAGTCGGGACTTGTCCGAGCCACGCTTCAGAGACAAGACGTGTTCTCGATTGGAGCGAATAATATAATATCGAGTTAAATTGGAACGAAAAGACATTCTTTTACGAAGTCGAAGAAGGACCTTCCGTACAAAACCCATCCAGCGGGTTGTAGCGGTCGCGCAGTAACGGGAAGTGAATTGAAGATCGGTGACTACCGTCATATAATCAGAGCGCGGTGTAGCGTGTGGCGTGGCCGAGGTTCAGTACCGGCACCCTGAACAACGAACGAGAGGATAAGGCGGCGACGATCCGAATCTCCGCCAAACAGGAGAACCAACGCAGGAACGAGGGAGTATCAGCAGCGGTCAGAATCTACGCCGAAAGTGTAGTCAACGCAGGAACGAGGGAGTATCAGCGGCGGGCCCTGACACGACAAAATACACACCTGTGAGTATTTGTAAATCTGAGTAGAAATTAGGGAATTAGGGCAGACAATAAATAGAATAAAGACCGTCTCTTTAGGAATCTATAACGTGGTGTTCTCCCTTTTCTGAGAAACCTAATTTGGCTGGAATTGAGCCGACCCTGGGAGGGAAAAGAAGGAGTACATGCGGGCAGCTGAGCGTAGCAAGCCCTTTGTTACAAGATCGATCCACGGTCGAAATAAGATCTGCTCTGCTCTGCAAGAAACATCGGGCTGTTGTTCTATCAATAACACATCAACGAGAATACTCTACTCGGAATACGCCTAAATGGCTACTGTGTAATGTACCATATGCAATGGTACATTACACAGTAGCCATTATGGTATAGCAACTGTGTAATGTGCTATTTATAGATAGATTTTGTGTGCTCCCGTGGCCGAGTGGTTAGCGTCATAACTAACATGCCGGGTGTTCGGGTTCGATTCCCGTTCTGGTCGGGGGGATTTTTCGTCAAAGAAATTTCCTCCGACTTGCACTGTGATCACGCGTATTCTAGAGCTTGCCATTCAGAATGACTTCAAGGCGTGTTATTTGGCATAGAAATCTCAACTAAGTATTAATAAAAAATGACGCAAGTAATACTACGCTGAGACGGCGAAGTTCCTCTAGGAACGTTAGTGCCATTGAAGAAGAAGAAGATAGATAGATTTATAGACATGTGACATGTACACGATTGAAATCCGGCCCTGTTTCAGCTAAAATGCTAATGAGTCTAAATAAATAAACACATGTGATAAAAAACAGATATTGACAAGTTCTACATCGCAAAATAAACATTAAAAGTCGTACAAAGACAATTTTGATGTAGAATTTTAAGTATAAAAGTTATAGCAAAAAAAGGTTTTTTCACGGTCACCTCAATGCAACTTAAATGGAAAACGCGGAAAACAACTTTGTGGAATATATTTAAGATATTTATTCACTAGACAAAAACAGTCTTCGATAAAGTTCTTACTATAGTTAGTAGTTGTGGGAGATATTTATCGTTTAGACAAAAACTGTCTTAGACAAAGTAGTTACATATGACAAAACGCTCATTTTTATGTTATCGAAAATAGGGTGACCAAAATTGTCGATGAAATGAAAAATCTAACTTTCTTATCTTTATAGATTGAGATAAAGATAGTTTAACAATGTTATTTTAAACAACTTTGTAGAACAAAGCTTTTTTCTATGTTTTAAAATAATCGATTTAGCGCTTTTTTCAAAGTTGCATTAGGGTGACCATGAAAAAACGTGTTTTTTCTGCTTTAACTTTTATATTTAAAATTCTACATCAAAACTGTCTTCGTACGACTTTTAGAGCTTATCGTACCATCATTTTGCGATGCAGAACTTGTCTATAACTTGATCCTACTCAAAGTTATTGGTGTTTTTTTCACCCAAAAATGTTTTTTTTACCCAAAAACAATTTCAATTTTAATTTACTCAAACACAAAAAATAACATAGTGTTGAAAATCACACATCGTGTAGAGTGAAATATGATCTTTCAAATGCCGTCAACAAACTTCGTTTTTGTTTGCCCCAGAAAGAATGACAAACAATTGAAGAGAGCGTATTTTTTGGGAAGAAATATCAATAACTTTGAGTAAAATTGAGATATTGACAAGTTCTTCATCGCAAAATGTTTGTATTAGTATGCTCTAAAAGTCTTTCGAAGACAGTTTGTATGTAGAATTTGAAATATAAAAGTTAGAGCAAAAAAAAAACAGTTTTTTTCATGGTGACCTTAACGTAACTTGAAAAAAAAGCCCTATATCGGTTATTTCAAGCAACAGAGAACACTTTGTTCCACAAAGATGTCTCAAATAACTAGGACTACAACATTGTCGAACTATGTTTACCTCTACCTATAAAGATAAGAAAGTTAGATTTTTTATTTCATCGACAATTTTGGTCACCCTATTTTTGATAACATAAAAAATGAGGGCCCTATCGTATGTAACAACTTTGTCGAAGACAGTTTTTGTCTAGAGAATAACTGTCGAGCTCTAAATGCTAATTTCCACTTAATTGCATCTCCTGGCCCATTGTGCAATGGTACTGAGGAACCTCGCCGTCTCAACTCAGTATTACTTGCGTCTTTGTATTAATTAGTTGACATTTCCATGCCAAACAATACTCCTTGAATGCATTCTGAGTGGCAAACTCAAGAATTCATTTGACAACAGCGCAAGTGTATGGAAAATAGAGCAGAACTGTCAGAGGAATAGAACAATTACAGTTGATAGTTGAGTTCAGAAAGTTGATGAATATAAGGAAAAAAATGTATGATTGAAGAAAACTCCAAAATGTAAGCTGTAAATGTAACAACGAACGAAAAACAGCTACGTTTCATCCACTACGATGAGTATAGTAATGCAAACCATCAAGCATTCAAAGAATCACAAAGCATCTGGCAAGTTTTATCAGGTGCAGTGTGTGCACCGGTCAGGATGTGGTACAGAACAGCCATCGATGAAGTGAAAAGAAGGGGTAGTCGGTCCCATCAATCAAAAAGTGACAAGCTGAATTGTGAGATCTACCATGCAATCACGATCACAAATGGTGCTAGAAAATTCTATCCCTGATACTCTCCAGGTATTAATCGCCAACAATAAACAGCGAAGCGGGAAGTTTTATGGCCGGATTCATGCCCGGTTGCTTGACGGTGTGCTAGATTTTTACTCTGCCGTGGATCTTCCAAAAGTGCCACAGGTATTAAGTTGCAAGCGAAATTGTTCGTTGACCTGAAAGCCGCATATGATTTCATCGAACGACAACAGATTTCTCCGAAAACTGACTAGACTTTTCAGCCATTGTAAGGATGGTGTACGCTACAGTGTGTGTATTTCGATTAATCTGAAACGTTTGAGATATGCAAGGGATTTTGACAAGGCGATGGACTTTTCTGGCAGTTTTTGAACATGGCGCTGGAATGTGTGTTATACAGAGAGGGGTTAACAGCATACGAAGCATGATTTTGTCAGCCAGTTTAATCAGTTTATCTACTTCGTCGATGACGTGGACATTTTCGGAAGAACACATTCGAGGGTAGCGGACTTGTATACTCGACTGAAACACTAAGCAGGATTGATTGGGCTCAGGATCAATGCGATAAGGTACATTCGAAGACGTTAGAATTAATTAATTTCATTAATTAAGCGATACAGAAAAGATCGGTTGAAATTATGTATATAGAATGGGAAATAAAAACTATCCTCGTTCTTAGCACTAGCTTTATAACCTTAATTATTTTGATCCGGCGCGAATCATAATAATTTCTCAATCGGGTGTTTTCGCTGCGAGGAACAAAGTTTCAACATTCCGCAGCTCGGAAACACGCCGTATAAATTATTTCAGCTGGTTGGGAAGCGTCATAAACTTGCTGTAAATCATGCGAGTTGACTTGAATTTTGAAAAGAAGTTATAATTTTAAAAAAGGAGTAACATCTGGTTCTATAGATATGATACATCAGCTCTCGGTTTTCTTAGAATGTTTCTCGCCTGATCAAGGGTTACAAAGTTAGTTTTATGAAAAATGATAGTAAATGTACATCATTCTATCATTTCGACCGATCTCTTTCTCATCTCCAGAAACTTAAAAAAATTGTGGTTCTTGAAACGGGGTGTATACTGCATGGGCTGAATGTCCCGGAATTGTTAATGAAAACAATCGTTTTTTTGGGCAAAGCTGTACTTAATCCAAAACATAGTTTCCTTCGAGGGAATACGAAGCGATAGCGAGTTTCCAACATTTCGATTCCCTTTCTGTAGTACAAAACGTCTAAATCTAGGTTGGATACTCTCTGAACCAGCTATATGCAACATAGGGGAGATGGGGGTAAGACGGACATGTTAAGGAAAACTTCAATTTTATCTTTGGAAACTCATGTTTCCAAAAATTTAAAAGCAGTTTCTTACAGTTCAATATACTGGTTTTCGAAATAACTGGCTAAATGTTTTATAAAAATGTGTTTTTCCATGTTTTTTAATGAAAATAAAACAAGCCGAAAAGTAGACCATTTTTATCGGTGCGGGTATAATGGACATGTAGTGGGGGGGGATATGGACATGTTCATAATATACGTGGTGTAATGCCATGGAGTCCCAATGCCACTTACGAATGAATTTACTTTTCCGTACATACCTAATATCGCTTCTCTGTCAACTCACAAAGTGAAATATAACCATCAGCGAATTCAATTTTGCAATTAAACCACTAAAAATGCTTAATATCGAAGCCGCAAAAATTACATCCACACGCGGAATAATGATTCCACTTTTGATCAGTATTCATTGTCAAAGGATGGTTTAAATATTATAGAATAGCATGTAGAAGGGTTTCCCATCAACAGAAATTTGAAATTCATAGTGCAACTATACAAATCAACCACCTGTCCATCATACCCCCACCCATATCACACATCACACATTGCACATTACACATCTACACATTAGTTACTTGTCTAGTTAAGTGGTATTAGTAGATTAAATATCTATTAAATACATTTAATCCGATCATTAAGGCTAATCCTGTCGACATTAGTGAATAAATGTCTGTCTTTCAGTAATGGTACCAAATTAGAAAATTGATCACGGTTTTCTATGAAATAGTTTTACCGTTAATATTTATTTTAGCTATGATTTTTTTTTATTTGATTTCCAATCGAATCGAAAATTTCTGAAACTTTTAGTTAATTTAAACATTACGGTTCCCTAATCCATAAATGATTGAGAACACCCCTATCTACTACATTGTGTTTTGTTTTTTATGGACTACCCAAAACTTGTTGCTTATTTGGATGAAATCTCTGCTTCAACGTTTGAGTACTGATTGTGCGACCATTGTTGCGATACTATACCTTTATCGTCACGCACAAGTTTCGGAGTATCAGCGCCATCTATTGGCAAGTAATAACGCTACCGTAGGAACGTCTAGCTTGAACGCAATACTGAAGCAAACTTACACTCAGCAAACAAATTTAAAAATGGAACGTTCTTGCAGAAAATGTTTCAATGAAATTCGTGACATTGAAGCATCGCAATGTTCATATTGTGAAACATTTTTCCACGTAAAAGCTGAATGTTCGGAAGTTAGTAGAAGTCATATGCAACAATTGTTTAGCTGCGGCAAAGTTTTATGGCTATGCGTAGCGTGCTGAGAAATCTTCGCCAATCGCGAAGGTATGATGTCTGACACTTCGTCTGCTCAGCGTACTGAATTAGAAAGTCTACGTGCGGCTGTATCAAAACTAGCCAACCTTGTGCTGGCATTGCAACAAAACATGTCGGATAATCACTTAGCGGTGATGGATAAAATCGGCATGATAAAGTCTTCCCATGCAAATAAACCACCCTACACCCAAACTAGCATTGATAAAAAATAAGTCATCCTTAGCACAAAACATGCTTTTTTCTGCCTTAAGAAGGCAAATGTGCAGAAAAAAGCATCCCAGATATGATCTTTTTGAGAGAGTTAAATGTTTGTATGTATTGAGCAAACTTCTCATGTGTATTAGTCGAACTTTCATTTCAGTTGTGTGAGTGTCAGCATAGAATTGTACATGAATGGGTATCAATATTGCATATGTGTGCGTGAGTGCAACCTGCATGCGTAGCAGCTGTTTCTGGACCCAAAGTTAATTTTTAGCACATCTTCTGGCATCCCGTTTTATTACATTAAATGAGCTGAAAGATAACATAAAATGTTCTACTCCCCAATACATGTATATCATTTGTATAATATATATGTTGGAGCCAATACGAGTGAGCGAAACAGGGACACATTTAAATGAAAGCATATGAAAGCTTTTCGTATAGTTTGCCAAATACACGGCCCAGACAGAGAAAGATATATTCTCGTTCATGTTCTTCTTTATCGTCTTAGAAAACACCTTCCAACTTCATTTTATGATTAGGTGTAATATTATCACGCTCCTTTATAATAGCGCTGGCAGCTATATGGTTCTTTGGCTTTGTGCTCCCTTGGCCGAGTGGTTAGCGTCATAACTAACATGCCGGGTGTTCGGGTTCGATTCCCGTTCTGATCGGGGGAATTTTTCGTCAAAGAAATTTCCTCCGACTTGCACTGTGATCACGCGTATTCTAGAACTTGCCACTCAGAATGCATTCAAGGCGTGTTATTTGGCATAGAAATCTCAACTAAGTACTAATAAAAATGACGCAAGTAACGTAGTAACGTTGAGACGGCGAAGTTCCTCTAGGAACGTTAGTGCCATTGAAGAAGAAGAAGAAGAGCTATATGGATAGCGTGGTCGTGTAAAGTAACTTTGCATTCCAGCCGGCCTTGGTTCGATCCCCATTGACGTCGTGTGGACTTTTTTTTTGCACAATCCCAAATTAAAAGAGAAAAGAAAACAGAAAGAGATGTCTGCTCGCATACATACAAACCATTTTTAAGCTTTTAAAATAGTGGTAATGCTGCGCTGAATATGTGGCAGTAGTGATAACGGAACTATTAATTGAAATTTACTGTCCCATTACCACTGCTGTCACGCATTCAAATTCAAAATCACACCTCATTTGAGACCCGCTCTTAGTTCTTTCAAAATGTAACTATGAAAATAGTTGTATATAAAAAATAAAACCCACTGTTTATCGCTTTATTTTTTTAGTTTTTGCGCCTTATATAAACACATCAGCCATTAAATCAAAAGTCGTCCTATAGATATTTCCACCCTATATTACGTGATCACACATACCAATGCACGTGAATATTACCCTACATTATAAAACGCAACGAATCTTACGCTTACGCTTGGGAAAATTTTGTACTGGTGTGCGAACGGCTTCCCCGGATAGTTCTTCTAATGACATGTTTAAGCTCATTTAATGTCACTTTTTGGGATGCCTAAAAGTGTGCTAACTATTTATTTTGGGTGTAGACGCCGGGCACGATACCTTTGTGCTCTTGTCCGTAGCATCCTAGAATGTGCAACTCCATTTTGGGCGCCGTAAAACACAGCCCAGTTCGTCAAAATTGAGCGGATCCAAAAGCACTTTATTCGCATCGCCCTTCGACAGTTGCCAGCTAACCTACCTCCCTACAGATCACGATGTCCCCTGATTGACCTTGAAAGCCTATCATCCAGACGATTGAAATTGCAACGGATGTTCATATTCGACATAATGACAAACAGAACTGATTGTTCCGCTCTGCTCCAGCCAGTTAACTTGAACGCTCCATCTCGATTGCTTCGCAATTATAACGCGATCAATATCCCCCTCCACAGGACGAACTACGGGCACAACTATCCACTCTGTGCGAGCTTACGAGCATTCAGCGATGTTTCCGACTATTTTGACTATAACATAAGCAAGGACGTTTTAAAAAGTAGGATAAGGAATATAAAATAATAAGTCTGTACGATTTTTTTCGAAGACAAACGAAATAAATAAATGAATAAAATAAAATAAATTAAGGAAAATTGGAAGAATACACATTTTCCTATCGTGTTCTTGTGGCCGAGTATGTATGAGGGACGTACAATATTCAAATATCACTGCTAATAAGACAAGCGAAAATTGGTCGCTCGAAATGTAATTGCAGCATTCGTTCTACAGACAATGTGGATAGAGATAATATTGCAATCTTAGCTCCCCCGTATTCTATTCATTGAGTATAAACAAACCATTCGCGATTTCATAACACAGTATTCACAATTCATTAGTTATCTAGCTAGCGATCAGACGGCAGCGAGTCTTTCGAATAACCTCTCAAGGCCGAGTGTTTAGTTGAGTTTTCCAAATTGGCCTTTTCAAGGATAGAGGCGAATGAACTGAGAAAACTTAAACCTTCTACAATTCAAATCAACATCATTACCCCAATAAATCCGAATTGAAAAAAAAATCGCGAAACGTTCGCGATCCTCACTCAGTGAAAACATTCATTTCGCGGCCCTTGTCATTGCTATCAAGTACACTGCGTTTCACAACTATAGAACCACTCATTTTTTCTGAGTTTCCAGAGATATGTAAGAAGTCGGTTGAATTGAAGTATATAGTGTAGAGTACAATAACTATCTTCATTTATAAGACTGATCATTTCAACTTTATTGTTGTGTTCAGGCGCGAAACATTTAAAAAACTAAAATTCCAGTGTTAACTATATATAACTATAGAGCCAGATGGAAAAACTCTCACTTCTTTACAAAACTAACGCCAATTTAACATAACTTACGATGAGTTTCTAATTCGTAGGTCATCTTTAGTTATCAATCAGTTCAAATAACCCATTCGGGGTGTTTACGACCAAGCTGCGCTATGTTATAGTGGGTATCTCATTCTTCGCAGAGGATACTGCTCGTTTAAGCTCTTCAAATTACTCATACTGCTTGTAAGCTGCATCTACTATTCGTCCGATCACTCCTCATAAGTTTCTAACAAGATTTCGATTTGGTAAACAAGCTGACCAGTCAAAAATCTGAAGCGCCTATTTATCAAACCATGACATGACCTTCCTATTTTTGAATTGATGCCAAATTACCCCATTATCACATTGTTTTCATGCAATAACAGCAGTAAATTTCTGAAGTACTTCGTTGCACTTCTGACTGTTCATTCGTGTTGATGGTAAGGTAACTACCTAGAACTTTCCAAGAGCGTTACTAATAAGTTGGTCAAGCGGCTAGTTGTGTACGAAGACGCACGTGGTTATTACCGACTATAAATAATGTTTTAAAGGAACTCATAACTTATGTTCATTATTGATTTCTCTGGGATTCAAATTGTGATTAAAAAAGTCTCCGGGTTTCCAATCACGGTCCAATAAAGAAATTTACAAATTTTGAACAAATACAACAAGATTTTGTGTAATTCTGTGATTCGTAATTTACATGAAAGCCTTCTAATCTATAGGAACGGTAATTTTTCAAGCTATTATATGTCAATGTTTTTTAATAGTTAAAGTTATCATCTTAAGCGCTTAAGTGCCCGGATTGTGATGCATTACGGCTTCCAGTATGGATGGATTTACGGATAATAATCGAGACGTAAAACAATATAAGTAACTAAATCTGAACTCGCCCCGTAACCTTTGCTTCTTCTTCTTGAATGGCGTTAACGTTCCCTGTGGGACTTTTGCCGTCTCAACGTATGCATTAACTAGCGTCATTTATTAACACTTAAGTTGAGATTTCCTAAGCCGAATAACACACCTTAAATGTATTCTGAGGGGCAAGCTCTAGAATACGCGTGACCACCAGTGCAAGTCGGAGGAAATTTCTTTTTGACGAAAAATTCCCCCGGCCAGGACGGGAATCGAACTCGAACACCCGGCATGATAATGTAAGACGCTAACCACTCGGCCACGAGTGCACTGGAACCTTTGCTTAGATAGTGTAAATTACGAACCAACTGTCAATACCAGCTACTTGATAAATACAATTTATCATATCATAATTTGAAAAATATAAATAAAATTATAACAATCACAAAAAATGTATAGCAATCGCTCATAGAATCTCATCATGTAATATTCCTTTTTTTTTTTGAATCAAAATGAAACAAAAACTAAAGAACCAATCAAACTCAACCCAATATTCTCGCGAAAGAACCACTGCAGCCTGATTCCTCAGTAACGATAGTGACCACAAACTGTCCCTTTTCTTTGGATCCATCAGAGGAAATTTGCGAAGGAATCCTGCTCAATAAAATGTGATTACACTTCACCAAAGAAAATCACATCCATTTACTCATTTTGATGGACAGCAAGCGGAAGGAGTAATATGCTTCGACAGAGGATAAAAGAAGAAACTGCCACCGGACCTATTCTGCGAGATGGTAGAAGTGCTGATTTCGTGAAAAAAAAGATGAAAGAAGTGCGATCAATAATGACGGTAAGAACATTACCGTGCACTTCGCGCACCCTTTATCTTTTTTCGGCAGGCCACCAAAAGTGCGACAGACTCTCTTACAAAACTGTCAGCCACCATCAGAGTCATTCTGTTGAGATAGTCGTGTGAAAGTATGAAAGCGTTGATTGTTCGGCACGGAAGAGGAAGTGTCGTCTTCGTCGTCAATACGTTTTCTTTTTCCAGGAAACCATAATTATGAATCGATTTTCAGACTCACTCTGCTTTTCTACTAATTCAAAGTATTCATCCCGATTCGTTAACGCTTGATTGGCTTTATGTTGACCGTTGATGTCTGAATTGTAGAGAACATTATAGAGTATTCTAAAATGACTTGACTGTTCCACGTTCCTCTAAAAATCCTCTTAAGAAACACTTCACATGTTGTCATATCACCAAGCTTATTTGGCTCAAACATGTTTTTTGAAGCTCTGCCACTGTATTTCAAACATTTTTCAGTCATTTGTTTGTGTATATTTCTATTTCAGATGGCCCGAAAACACATCATTCTATTTCTTCAAGATTTTAGACTGAAGATTTAGACTGAAGTAATTTTTCCGCACAACTTTATTTTACTGAATTGGCTCCACCCGAAGATTTTTCATCCAAACTAGAACACTATTCAGATTTCAAACAGAAGCCATAATTATTTATTCAGTCGTTTACCTGTCTGCTCGCCATAGTGATTCTCTCATTCCGAAATCCTCCATTCATCCCAACTCCTTATTATGTCATTCCTACATAACATTATTTCGTTGATTGTCTCCAGGGAACAGACCGCCGCTCTTTCGGCTCTGGTTGTTAGAAGCGCATTAATATTACAAGATTTGTTCTCATCATTGAATAGAGACGGGCCACAGAAACTTACAAATTTATTCAAACTTCAATAGAATCACAACAACAGAGGCAGAAGAAAGGTCTTCAACCGGAAAGCGGGCCGTTCCGGTCCTTTTTGATTTCTGCAACACATATTCTTTTTGGGATTAAATCTCAGGGAATGTGATGGAATGGCTTTTTATACAGAGGCCGTATGTTTATTGTTGTTCTTTTGTTGTAGTGGTTGATCTGATTATCGGGAAAATATGCAAAGGCATCTTGTCAAGGCTGATAAATAGCTGATGGAGAGGTGTTTTCCACCCGCTTGACCTGGACCGAATCGAACGGTTGCGGTCCGATTTGATGGATTAGATGATTGTATATTGGGTATTTACGTGAGGTGGTTCGTTGAACTCAGTTCAAATCAATGGGTTTGCACATCTTAGTGAATGTTTAACTAGAAAAAAATGTGTCATTTCAGAATGTTTTATGACTTTTCATAACAACACCATAGCTATCAGTGAACACTCAAGAAATATTAGCATGGTTAAGGATGCGACTTGAGAATCTATCCTGCCATATTCGGAGTATTACTTTCTCCACAGCTTGTGTTCACAAGTAAAGCCACAGCCATTTACTACCCCAACACGACGCTAACAAATATTACAAATGTTTGAAATACTTTTCCCGTGGTATCGCTCCGCTACTTATTGTCTGCAAAGATTTGCGGGCTCCCAGAGGAAGTTTAATTTCTAAATTCGCGCCCGCTGACGCCAAATGCCACAACAGTTGTCAGCGAGGAGCTATTCCCGGAGGAAAATTTATGGAGGAGCACTTTACCGTTATACATCCGCCTCACCCCCACCATGGTGGAGGTACATTATTCCAGGAAGACCAAGTGTAGCAGCTACGTACATACGGGTGCTCCTCTAGTTCGTGCTCTAGTATATCTTGTTCGCCAGGACACCATGGTAATATCGTCGTCTGGAAAAGTTCACTCACACCGCTCATATCCACAGGCACCATTTGGTCCCGAGTCAGAAGACGCAATGTTAGCAATAATCTCTCCTCGAAAAGGGATGCAATGCAGCAGTTTTGATTCCTTCGGATTCTTCATACTAGAGAGATTGGAAAACCCGTAGAGGGACAACAATATTTGTAGGGGTTCAAATACTTTTGCGATTGTACATCAACTACATGACCACAAGTCAAATGTCAAGCCGATCTGTCAAGTAGTTCTGTGTCGCGAAATTATAATTCCGGAAAAACAAATTTCGAGTTCACCTCTTCTAGCAATATCGAGAACATACTGAAAAATATTTTCTTTCTTGGAATTGAAATTCGATTTCTCATATTTGCTTTACGAACATTTGAACCTCCCTTGAATATATTTAATTTGTGGTATGATGCGTATCTACTCGATTATACCCGTCAACACATGTGTATGAACCATTCCTGGGCGGAATATGCCTATGTCGAAGCATCCTGGGGCTGGGCATGTACGATCGCCGCCAGCCGGTACAACACACATCCGTTCGGGTTTAACAGGACCTGTAGTACGGTTCTGTTAAACGCTATAAATCAAACTTAATAATCGGTAGCATGAAGTGTTCATTAATCCATGATTCCGAGAGAGGGGTTTCCAGTTGTTACCCATAGTTTTTAAGCTTCGCTTTAATCTTTTCTGTGCGACAACAGCAGGGTGACTACTTCTGATTTGAAAGTATGATATGTTAATTTCGGGAGCTTAGTTTTGCGACAATGAAGAAGCTTTTTAAAATGCAATTGACTAACACGACTTAGACGTACTACGTTATCCGAAAGTTGTTCGATTATACGGGTATTTGTATGAAAATATTATACAAATTAGAATAGAAAAAAAACGAGTAAAAACGATTTTTATTCCAGTTAAAAGCTATTTTTGAAAATTGTGTACACTTGCCATTTCTTACGTTGGGAGTCACTGAAACCACGTTGCTGTCAAAACAAAAAAAAAAACTAAACAAAACCGATTACAAACAGAAAACAGTTCGTCTAAATTTCGCTAGTGGAATTTACGTGCTTCAGTTGGAAAATCTTGTAAAACTCTATACTTTTTGTGAGCCTCATTTAACCATCTTAGATCATTGTTAAGTGTATTCTGTGAGAAGGTAGGTAATTTAGTTGCTTATCGAAGCTCAATAGCTTTGATTTGAAATTTTGAGTTCATTGGGGGTAAAATCGACAATAATTTTATGTTTCTGGGCAATATGTGTCTTAAGTTTCATGTTTCGTAAATGGGTCGTCATAATGTTTTTAAAAAGAACATTATGCAAGCTTCTGCTTGACCTTGAGAATCGCTCCTATTATATCAGCATGACAGATGTCCGTCGTTTGGCATCCGAATTGACCAAAAAACAACATTCAACAAATGTAAGTTGACGGTGCCAGTGGTGTGTGGTTAGCGTAACGGCCTCACATTCTGGGTTTAATCCCAGCTGGTGTCGTTGGAATTTCTGAGACCAAAAATCTCTGGTTACGTCTTCCTTGGAAGGGAAGTAAAAGAAGTTAGCCCGGCTCATGAGTTGTTGAGTCTGATAGAAAGGAACAGGTGGAGTGGCCTCCCTGATGTCGGTGATTGGCACTGAACTGACGGAAATAGGCCGACGAAAAATAAGCGAAGAACAAAAAAGGTCAGTATGTAGAAGGCTGCTAACTGGGACTGGATAAAAGGCTTTCTAGACAGATATTCGAAACATGCGTTCCGTAAACCCGATGCTACATCAACAGCCCAAGCCTATGGTCATCCTTTTTTTTTTCACATATTGGAAACTATTTCGAAAATTAGGCAATTTTAAGTCTCTCTTCTATACAATGCTGATGAGATACCGGTATCAACGGTAGGTGCATTACACTTATAAAATAGTATGGTTTTTGAACATTCATATCACTTTTGGGTACCCAACAAGAGAACAAAATTGCTGCAGCAAAAGGCTAAAAGCAGGTGGGCAGTACTAGCTCTGCAGAATGGGGAGAAACTACGACAACAGCCGTTTTTATTTTATTTTTGATTTGCATGTAGCCTATCTGGGTATATGCTGATCTTTACTGATCTTTTCGATCATTTTTTTGCAGAATGTCCATTCTACGGTGGAAAATCCACCTTAGTGCTACCACCTCAAGGCCGGTTTAGAGTACCCGTGAACGTGAACTTGAACAGGCGGTGGAATAGGACGATCATTTCACGGTGAACTACATTGCGAACAAACAATTCAAAAAATCGTGGTGAATAGAATGATTTTGTTCACGTTCACGTTCATTTTAAAAATTCGACAGTGAACGTGAAGTAAATAACCATCGATCTTCAATAATGTAATTCGGATAAAATATACAGTTGTTCACGAATCAACCCAAACCAACGAAGTTTTTTAACCCGATTGATTGAAATTGCATCCATATCAAAATTTTCATTGAAAACTTGAGAATTGCTAAACATATCCTTTTACAGTTCGCGGTGAAATAATTTTCAGAATGCCTTGGGACATTCGAACGTGAACATGAACGTGGAAATATTTTGACGTTTATATTCACCACTGTTTTCACGTTCACGTTCACCGAAGTTGGTGATCTATGGTGAGTTCACCAACATCTCGATTCCACGGTGGAAATTCAGAATTGTTGTGAAATATTGAATTAATTTATTTTTATCAATATGAATTGTGGTTGAACATGTTTTTCAACTAGAAAATTCAACTAACTTCCTATCGTTTCAAGATGTTTTCCTCGCGTTTTATATATGGACTGATGAATTATTAACGAAAAAGTGTTTGTCCGCGTTCACGTTCACGGGAACTCTAAACCTACCTTCACTGTAGACACAATCTTTAACCACTCGTGGTAGCGTTCATGACCCCTTTGAGACCTACTACGTAAATACCCCTGATGTAGTTTACAAGACAAACCTGAACGAGTTATTGGGATTTATGAGGAAGCTCAACTGTTGGATATTGCGTATCTTCAAGCAACTATAACCACGGTGGAATCACTGTTCATTTTATAGCAGCGGTCGCAGTAGGCGTATCTGAAATCTTCTGACAGCAAATTGTCTTGAAAAGCTGTGTCTTTCAACGGTAACAATTTCACTTTGATCTGTTATGGTTTGTAAAAGTTGCTCAAGATAGAAACAGAGAGAAGAAGTTTGATTTTAGACCATATTTAAAATCCGGTCAGATACTAAAATCTCGAAATCACAAAAAATGACTAAATAGACAGTGTATGATGTGCTGAAACGTGTCCGTGAAGGTACACTTGTTGTTCGAATGGATCAGAGGACGCGTCGTAGTGTAACTTACGATCGAAAACTGAGGATGAAGGTATGGAGAACAATTAAGGCAAACCCGGGACACTCGGACTACGACATCACTAAAAACACAACTGTAACCAAAATATCATCAAGAGAATCCGTATATGTTTATGTTTGTTTGTTTATTTGGGCTTCAGGCTGTGAACCCGTTACCCTTCTTAAAATTAAACATGAGAACAGAAAATACAAATTTGAAACTTATACATTTAGTTGATCTCTTAAATATAATCTTAATCTTCGTCGATTTTCTTCTGATGTCATATTTACAGAAACAACATCTTGCAGCATTTTGAACTCACGCATAAATCTGGTTGTCGGTTCATGCTGAGTGTAGTTCCTGTATCTCAGATCAGACATCCTCCGTCGACGAAGAGAAGTGGGACTGGTGTTAAAACAAATCATGTCGTAGAAACGTGGACTTATGACCCGTTCGCTCAGCACGCTGCAAAAAAAAATATTATGTCTGCGATCTTGTGCCTGCTACTGACAGTATCTTGATCTACCAATCAGCAGGGATCTTTATTTGCTGGCCGGTGTTCTCCTCTCCATCCCAGATTTCTCAGCGCAAATTTGAAAAAAAAAACCAAACATTTTCAAGCCTTTGAATTGCAAAAGTTTATCGTAATCTCCGCGTCTGCAAGCAACCAAACAGGGCGCTGGTGGCAAGTTGTACAACAAAGTTTTGACGAAGTACGAAGGATCCATGCTGATGAATGTCGAAACGTACGTGAAGATGGATTTTGGGCAGATGCCAGGCCTGAAATTCTATAAGGTCACTGCAAGAGGAGATGTTCCCAACAAATTTAAGTTCGTTTTCGTTGATAAATTTACCAAGAAGTTCTTGATTTGACAAGGGATTTCAGCTGTGGACAGAAAACCAACGTTCTCCTCACAAACAAGACAATGGACTAGAAAATGAATAAGGAAGAGTGCCTCCAGAAACGTCTCCGTCCATTTATCATTCGGCATAATGTGGACGCGCTTTTACGCTTGAGATACAAGGTTTTGAGCGAAGTATCTCTTTGCCGGCTGAATGAAGTGGTATGATAATCACTTCATTCGAAAGATGAACGGTGTATGAGTGATTTTTGTTACTTGTTGACTCGAAAATTTATTTCAGTAGCTCAAAAACTGCATTAAAGGCAAGCTATTGTTTATATGTGTTTCCCTAACAAGGACGCATAATCAAGGCATCTAGGGAAATCATCATTGCAGATACATACAACCTGCGCGGAATTTCGATGTTATGGGGCTTTGTCAGGGCTATAATTTGCGCTGGATATTTCTACAATGAGAAAATTATTTTGCGCCGGACATAAATATCGTGTATTGTTCTCACGAGAGCAAGAATGAATCATGTATCAACCATCTTAAGTTGCTTTTAGAAAGTTGCGTGAACCTATCGATCCTTTTTAGAACCACCAACCAAGTTCAAAATTTTCAGTTTTTATCGTGTTTGGTAACAAAATGTATGTTTTCGGATACGCAGAGTTTATTTTTCAACTCAGTTTAACCAAAAAACTAGAATAAGAGGAGATGCGAAGGGGAAAAGTGCAATATTTTTGATTTAATAATGTGTGGTTTTTGAATGAACAATCGAAAATCAATACTAGAGATCAAAATATTATTTAAAATAGTGTAGTACAAATATTTGGCAACATAATTATATAGGTATACTTATTGAAAAAACATCACGAATAATAAGTATTTGGCAATTTTTCTTCGTTTAGTACGATCTTTACATTCTTCGTAAACTTTCTCAGGCCTCCCTCTTAGAGATCTTCACTACTCAGGGCCGTAGTCACTTAATACCATGAAATATATTGTAACCTATAAAATATTTTTAAAGCACCATTTATAATAAGAAAACACTACAGTTATCAGTTTCTGAAGGAATTACAAATTCCAACTTCAGCCATGTATCTTCTTTATTTGAAAATTGCTCCACCATATTTGTTGCGAATTGTAACTATTATTCACGCCGTTCTAAATGATTTTCCGGTACAGGGTTACCGAATTTGTGACGGTACCCTTATCCACAAATTACTGCACAATACCATTTTATTAGACGCACAGAACATTTATTTGACTTGAACAATGCTTTCTTTTACTCTACTTTTCCTAAAAATATACCAAAATTACAATTAAAGTTGGCCGATTTTCGGTGACCGACCAGTGCTCCCAATGCACAATGGTCCAGAAGATACATTTAAGTGGAAATTAGCATTTAGAGCTAGACAGTTATTCTTTAGACAAAAACTGTCTTCGACAAAGTTGTTACATACGCTCATTTTTATGTTATCAAAAATAGGGTGACCAAAATTGTCGATGAAATAAAAAATCTAACTAAATATAGGTATATATAGTTCGACAATATTGTAGTCCCAGTTATTTTTTTTTATCCCATTTATTTATTAGGCTCATTAGCATTTAGCTGTATCAGAGCCGGGTTTAATCGTGTACATGTACATATGTTTATGTTTCTATAAATTGTGAATTACACAGTAGTTAGTAGTAGCCATTTAGGCGTTAAGTTTTCTGTTCCATTACATTATGGTAAATTACACAGTAGTAGCCATTTAGGCGTAAGGGTATTCTTTCTGTTCTTCCATTGTTCAGCAGACCGGACAGCGGAGACAGTTGATATTGATCATTGTTGAGTTATTTATAGAACAGCAGCCCGATATTTCTTGCAGAGCAGAGCAGTTGTATGGATGAATCGATCTTTGTTCCACCGTGGATCGATTTCCATCGCTGATGATGGTTGCGTGGACGTAGTTATTCTATAACAACACAAAGATGGTCAATTGAGGGCCCTGAGTTTGAACTCACGATCGATCGCTTGGTAAGCGAACGCGTAACCAAGTGGCTACGAAGACCCCCTAGTCCCAGTTATTTGAGACATCTTTGTAAAACATAGTTTTTCTCTATCTCTTGAAATAACCGATATAGCGCTTTTTTTCTAAGTTACTTAATGGTCACCATGAAAAAAACTGTTTTTTTGCTTTTATATTTGCAATTCTACATACAAACTGTCTTGGGAAGACTTTTAGAACTTACTAATACAAATATTTTACGATGCAGAACTTGTCAATATCTCAACTTCACCCAAAGTTATTGATATTTCTTCCCAAAAACACGCACTTTTCATTTGTTTGTCATTCTTTCTGGGGCAAACATAAAAAATGTTTGTTGACGGAATTTGAAAGAACAGATTTCACTCTATATAATATGTGATTTTGAAAACTATGTTATTTTTTGTGTTTGAGTAAATTGAAATAGAAATCAAGTTATGCATCGCAAAATGTTGGTATTGAAAAGATCTAAAAGTCGTACGAAGACAGATATTTGGAAAGATATTTGTTCTTTAGACAAAAACTGTCTGCAACAAAGTTGTTATATATGATACAGCGCTCATTTTTATGTTATCAAAAATAGGGTGATCAAAATTGTCGATGAAATAAAAAATCTAACTTTATTATCTTTATAGATAGCGATAAACATAGTTCGACAATGTTGTAGCCCCAGATATTTTAAAGAACTTTGTAGAACAAAGCTTTTTTCTATCTTTTAATATAATCGATTTATCGCTTTTTTTTCTAAGTTGCATTACGGTGACCATGAAAAAACGAGTTTTTTTGCTTTCAGTTTTATATTTCAAATTCTACATCAAAACTGTCTTCGTATGACTTTTAGAGCTTATCAATTTCAATATTTGTTTGGGGTTTTTTTGTTGTGTGCTTTTAGCATTCCATCGTGTATAATCTACAGACATGAATGAGAAAGCGCTGAAGAGAACTTCACACAATTTTTGTTTTATGTGCTCCCGTGGCCGAGTGGTTAGCGTCATAACTAACATGCCGGATGTTCGGGTTCGATTCCCGTTCTGGTCGGGGGAATTTTTCGTCAAAGAAATTTCCTCCGACTTGCACTGTGATCACGCGTATTCTAGAGCTTGCCACTCAGAATGCATTCAAGGCGTGTTATTTGGCATAGAAATCTCAACTAAGTACTAATAAAAATGACGCAAGTAATACTACGTTGAGACGGCGAAGTTCCTCTAGGAACGTTAGTGACATTGAAGAAGAAGAAGAATTTCAATATTTTACGATGCAGAACATGTCAATATCTTAATCCTACCTAAAGTTATTGTTGTTTTTTTACTCAAAAACTCATAATTTCAATTTTGATTTACTCAAACCCAAAAAATAACATAGTTTCCAAAATCACACATCATGTATAGTGAAATATGCTCTTTCAAATGCCGTCAATAAACTTTGTTTATGTTTGCCCTAGAAAAAATGACAAACAATTGAAGAGAGCGTGTTTTTTGGGAAGAAATATCAATAACTTTGAGTGGAGTAGAGATATTAACAAGTTCTGCACCGCAAAATATTTTTATTAGTAAGCTCTAAAAGTCTTCCGAAGACAGTCTTTATGTAGAATTGAAATTCTAAGTCTAAAATTAGAGGCGAATGAACTGCGAAGTTTAAAGCCTCTTAAAAACAAAGAAAGAAAGAAAGAAGTCTAAAAAGCAGTTTTTTTTCATGGTGACCCTAACGCAACTTAAAAAAAGCGCTATATCGGTTATTTCAAGATATTGAAAAAAAACTTTGTTCTACATGGATGTCTAAAATAACTGGGACTATAATATTGTCGAAACTTATCGAATAAGATAAGAAAGTTAGAGTTTTTTTTTCATCGACAATTTTGGTCACCCTATTTTTGATAACATAAAAATGAGCGCTCTATCGTATGTAACAACTTTGTTAAAGACAGTTTTTGTCTAGAGAATAACTGTCGAGCTCTAAATTTTGATTTCCACTTAAATACATCTCCTGGACCATTGTGCATTGGCTGAAATTCTAGCACTACTATTACTATTGTTGCTCACGTGCGCTTTTTATTATTGAGCGCGTAAAGAGAGAGCGCTTTACAATTTTTCTATTTACGGTCATTCCGTTAAAAATCAGCTCGGGGTAAATACAAATGAACAAATTCCTAAATATCTTGAGAATTAATCAAGCAAATGAAACGAAATTTGCCGTGTGGAGGTTTTGAGGTGCAATAAATGATTCTATGGTGGTTGATACCCCTCCTCCTTTCTTAGGGGGGGGGGGGGCTGCCATACAAATGAAACACAAATTTCTGCATTACTCGAGAATTAATGAAGCAAATAAAACCAAATTTGGCATGTGGAGGTTTCAGGATGCAATAAATGTTTTTACGGTAGTGAGACACTCCATCCCCTCTCTTAGAGGGGGCTGCCATACAAATGAAACACATATTTCTGCATTACTCGAAAATTAATTAAGCAAATGAAACCAAATTTGGCATGTAACGTAACGGAGAAACATGTTATTTGCATGTGGTTAAAAATTCTTGAACAAGTATTGTGTCTGAAAACAATCTGATATTATAATGTTCAGTTTTGGTAGAAGTACTAGGAATTTTATAGTAAAAGGTAATTTTAAAGGGTAGATTAGAAGATCAATCAATGAATAATCCTGCGATTGGATCCATGAACAGCGCTTAGTAAGAAAACGAGGATGTGATAACGGAAAAACAAATTTTGGGCGGGACGAAGTTTGCCGGGTCAGCTAGTTATTAATAAAAAGGCACAACTTCAAATAACAGTTCAAGATCAACATGTCAAAAGGGTCTATCTTCTTTGACCGATTCTTTTCATCTACATTCTCTTTCATTAATAACTCAGCAGTAACAGGATTTCCTGATTTGTTCGACGACAAGGAGTGTGAAAGGGGACCTCGTTTATCAAACTACATGGCAAAACTGGAGCAAAATCTGTCTGATAGGCCGTGGTTATCGAAGGAGAATGACGGTGAAGAGATTCGATCAACGAAGATAGACCCTTTTGACATGTTGATCTAGAGTTATTCTAATTAACATTTTGGGTTAATATTGAGAAAAAATCCAAAAGGGGGAATTTCGGGTGAAAAATTCAAGTGCTGAGTGATAAAAGACACTTTGAGGAACACTTTCGTTAAAAAAGTTTTGCGGGGAAATGCGGGACAATTTTTACGAGTCCATCCGAAGCAAAATTAAACTTCTAAAATAGTACTTACTTTGTGTGAAGTAAACACATACTATAACCAATCGAATTTTGAAACTGACAACAAATGCAAATTCTCCGTTAAAAATACTTCAAGAAGCATAACGAGCCGAAAAAATCCGTTCAAAAACTTCACCAAAACAGAAAAACACACTCGAAATAGTGACACCTGCGAGCATGCGAAGCTGGTATGGGGTGAAACACGTGATCCTAGATGCCTTGGATATCCTAGAATAAGGGACTACAGGATTTTATTCTCTATATGCAACTTCATAATTGGCCGCCTAAATTTTCTCAGGGACCACTGTGCGTCGGCCCCTGGGGACTGACACAGAATTTTCAGTCTTAGTTTGTGTCGATCTCATCGAACCGATAGTTGATTTTTCGCTCGTAGAGTATCGGCATTGAGCACGGCAGTAACAAAGTTGCAAAATGATATTGAGAAAAGTCCACTATCGGTTCGCTGGAACCGACACGGGCCAGACGAAAAGTTCATTGTCGGTCCCCAATTTCGGTCGAGGCACAACGTGTTAATCACCATCTTTTACCAGCATGACTCGATTCTACCACTGGTGAGCCAACAATACCTTACGATCTAAACTGAACGATTCTTTTTCAGAGCCACAAAATTATTATTAACGAGGTTAAGATGAAAGATGAACATTTTCAAACATATATATCATTAATATGTAACAAAGACTATGCGGTCGTGTCTAGGACACAACTTTCCTGTAACTTTTTAATTTTTTTTTGGTGAAACATCACTGACTGTCAGTCTTTTTTAAATCAGAAAAGCCTATTGATAGAAAAATATAAACATTCGGGAGGGGTTTGTAGATATTAAAGTTTTGAATATTCAATATGCAATATCAATATCAAAATCAATAAATGAATATTTCATAATAATGTACATTATGCATCGGAAGTTGTTAGATTTAATATAATAATTATGAAGTGAATGCAATGTCAATGCCAGCAAAATAAAACCCAATTGTTTGGCAGGTATCTTTATCAGCATATTGTTCCACTGTATTCTATTATCGTTTTACATTTCCATGCACAGCGAGAGTGAATATTGACTGCATTAGCTTCACAAATAAACGATAATTTTTAAACAAACGAAAATCGGTAAATGTTCTCTCGTACTACGGAGCTCGTCAATGCTACCGGATGCTGTGACCTATTAAGCAGATGACGCCCAGAACTGATGTTTAAATACTGTCACTGAATTGAACGAGAGCAACTACGGCTGAGCTGGGATAGGTAATTTATGAGGGTTACGTTTTAATTAAATAACTATATACAGCTTTCGGAATCCTAGTTATAGTTTATTTATGGGGAGTGGAAGCACTATACGCTTGAATAGGGGTATTTGTTGGATTGTTTCAAATTAAAACATGAATATTTATCTTGGAAGCTTCCTAACGAGAGAATAGAATAGAATGTTGATTGCACTGCTCGATATATTCGTTCACATCCTTTTAAAATTGTTGATTAGATAAATCAAATATCCAAAAATAATTATTCGAATCAAGTCCAGTTGAATAGATACAAAAGCAAATGTCTTTTAATCAGTTCATTGTCTAATGCTTAGCAATTAAAATACTCGCAGTGGACAACATATTGAATTCCAATTTTGGTGAAAATTATCTTTGATTGGATTGTGTATATCCACTAGTTTTCATTGCTCATGGGAGTGGAGTCTCGTTCAGGCCATTGGATTCTTCACCAAAGAACGGTTCTCCGATGCCACTCAAAAATACTTTCCAGATGATTCATAATCTACTAACAATGTCGTATCTTAACCGAGTACCAAATCAAACGACCCAGGTAATTCATATTAGGTTAGTGTTATTTCAAAACGATAAGAATGTAGCCAATATTATCAACATTAAATTAAGAAACGAGAAGTTTGCAGATCGTCATCTGTTCAATGATCGATAACAATGCCTCAATTTCCCCGAGTTGTCCGAAATGCCATTTTAATTTTTCATATGATTTTTTTTTTGCTAAAGCTGGTCCAAAAATTGGAACCTTATTTCGAACGATTATTTTTTTTCAAAGAATCCTATTTGTCTGACTAAAATATAGTCTTCGACAAATGTGTCGAAAACTGAATGAATTGTATAAAAATTTCGATATTATTTGCGAAAACGTCGAAATTTCATAGATAACTCTTTCTAAAAGTTTCCTCAGAGGAGATGCAATACTTATACGCTAGCGACAGCTTACTTACTATGCAAGGTTGCAATTTACTTCGCAAATATTCTCTTTTCGCTATCCCCTTCGTTGTTTCTATTCTTCTTCTTCTTCTTTTCCTTTGTTTACGGAGACTTTAAATCTAACGATTCATTCGTCTCCGATATTCTTTTGATTTCTACTTTTTTGTTTGTTTCTCAAATTTCTTCATAAAGTTCTGTTTCTTTTAAAAATTGAATTAGATTTTTTTCTTGTGTTTTATCATTACTTTAAATGTCCCTTAAGTTCTGTCCAATATTATTCCTAATTCTAGCTTCTTTTGTGTGCTGATAATCCAGTAAAAGGTGACTTACAGAAATGGGGGCCTCGTTGCAAGAGCATTGAGGTTTTTCTTTGTTTCTTTGAAAAAGATATGTATTTGTCTGGTCCTTTGTATGGCCGATTCTAAGACGGGTGAGAAGCCGTCTTTCCTTACTGTTATTTCTGTCATGCCATGGAAGAGTGGTGTTTTTAATTCTTTGAAGAAAAGTTGTTCTACTGTTTCCAGGCTCCAGGCTATGTCCCAACTTTGGCGAATCTGCTGTTTTACCCATCGTTTCGCATCAGAGCGAGGAATGGGAATATTAGGGGGTTCTTGTGCTCTGCCTCTACCGGCCAATTTGTCGGCGGCAATATTTCCAGTAATTCCGGTATAACCGGGAACCCAACAGAAGGTAATATTTTTATTAGAAGCAGCCTCTTCTATTTGAGTAATCCACGGGTGAAGGTTTTTGCCTTTTTGAATAGCCCGGAGACAGCTCGCGGAATCAGAAAATATAACAGTAGGAAGTGAATCATGTGTGCATTCTTGAGTAACGATTAGAAGCGAAAAAGCTTCTGCGCTAAAAATTGAACATTGGTGAGGAAGAGAAAAACTACCAGTATAACGGTTTTCAAAAATTCCGCAACCGATACCGTCAGTGCTTACAGAGCCATCAGTGTATACTACTTGATGTTCAAACTGGAATTTTGTTTCTACGAGGTGATTGAAACAGGCCTTCACTTTTGATGGGAGATCTCCTGCACGAACTTCCTCGAGTAAATCAAGGTTAACATTCGGCGGTTTTACATTCCAATTCCTTTCCATGACCGTCAAATGTACACATATATCGGGGAGATCCTGATTCGTGTGTTCTTTGAATCGGTTCTTTGCCCGAGATATTAATGGAACATCATGGTCACGGTCAGGAATTGAAAGGTAACGAATAGCTCTATTTGTTACAATCTTCGTAACGAGTCGATCAAATGGTAGTTGCCCACTCTCTGCCATAACAGCGAGGGTAGGACTTGTAACAAAGGCACCGATGGCTATCTTTATTGTCTTGTTATATACCGGTTCGATCGTTTTTAGTGGTTTTTCACCACCTCGGCTGAAGATGCTTACTCCATAGAGGATTTTTGGTATTAACCAAGCATCCGGAAGCTAGGTTACCAGAAATCGCCTTCAATAGATTCAATCTATTGCGAGCATCTTTTTTGACCATCTGAGCATGTGGTATAAAACTCAGTCTCTTATCAAAAGTTACTCCAAGTATTTTGAGAGTTTTGACTGAGGGGATTTGGGTTTCGAAAATTTTAGGGTTGGAAACTTTGAAGTGAGCTTTAGGATTACATATATGCAGAAGTTTTAATTTTTCCGGGGATATTTCGAAACCAATATTTTGAGCCCAGTTTTGAACTGAATCAATTGCTTTTTGAAGTTTTTTCCTCGTTGCTGATGCAGCGACGCTAACTGAAACTAGCACAATGTCATCTGCATAAACAAGGATTTTTACATTCTCAGGAATTTTTGCAAAAAGGTATTGCATAATAATGATGAAGAGGGTTGGTGATATAACCGAGCCTTGGGGAATGCCATTCCCTTGGACTTTTAATGAAGATTTCGTGTTGTTGACTATGGTTCTGAAAGTTCTGTTTTCAAGAAAACTTTTAATGTAAAAACCTAGTCTTCCACGGAGCGCCCAGTCGAAGAGACTTTTCAATACTGGATACCTCCATGCTCGATCAAATGCCTTACTTAGATCAAGTGATGCCACATCTGCGTGGTGATCTTTCTCAATAACGTCATGTACAGTACCTTCCAACTCTTCTAGGTGATCTTCTGTGCATTTTCCTGCACGAAAAGCGTATTGCCTTGGATCGATCAACTTATTAGACTCCAAAAAGGCCTTTAAGCGTCGATTTACTATCCTTTCTAGAATTTTTCCAACACAACTCAAAAGAGTTATAGGTCGGAAATTGTCCAGAAGATGTTGGTTTTTGTCTGGTTTCGGAAGTGAAACTATCAAACCTTCTTTCCAGCAATTGGGAATATTCCCGCTGGACCATACCTCATTATAAAGTTTCAATAAGACTTTTTTTCCAAGGTAGGTCAGGTTTCTCAACATAGGATAGCTAATCTCATCTGGTCCTGCAGAGCCTTCTTTAACTCTACTAAGTGCCCATTCAAGATCGCTTCTATTCTAGTGACTGCATAAGTTGCCCGTTATTGACATCTCTGTTTGGGAAAGCACACAAATGGACAGAACAAATGTATGGGGAAATGGGAATGCTTCCAATTTTCATCAATTTAAACCATATACAGACTATGGGATTGTAATGTATAGCATATCAAACAAATATTAAAAAGTTTCCGATTCGATTGGTACGCAAATCATTAAAATCCGTTCGCAGCAAAAATAGTTAGGGTAGAAGTACCTATCATCGCAATTGTACCTATACGAGTGAGATTTTTATTAGTTTAGAAAACATATCTTATTTTTAACACTCCTATACTCGGGCATTGGTCTGTCAGACCGAGAAATCAATAATTCGTTTATTTCTCAGAAAATATCAGCTATCGGTCTGACACACCGACGCGAGTATAGCAGTAAATTTTTTGGACAAGTGTCTTTTTTCATATTCTAGAATATTATTGAATGAAATGTATGAATTAATGTTAATGACGTAGAATATTTATTGAATATAATGGATAAGATCATTAGAGGACTATTCTTATTCGATTTCAGTCCCTTTTGTAACTGTATTGAACGGATTCATATATTAACTATTCGTCGATATATTCGTCGTTAGATTCATACGTTCAAAAGCAAAATATAAATGTTTGACTTTCGTATAGTTATTCGCTAAATATAATGGTCATACATATACACACTTGTGAAAGCATTTTACTTGTGGAAGAATTGTAAACAGTAAACTATAAACTAATCGGTAGCTTATGGTAATTTTTAACAGTTAAAGTTTCGGGGATATTTTTTTATAATGGATAATATCGACATAAAAACAAGAAAAAGAAAAGGAAGTTCCTAGAAATCCTTTTATATCATCTTTTTATGCCCCATCTAAAAAAGGCATTCATTCTTAGTTTACCAAGAAAAAAGAGACAAAGAATATTAGAAGTATGCAAACTTTATATTCCAGAACCTTTGTCATATGGTAATTATCTAGAAGGTCGTTATACATTCTTCTTTTCAATGAAAGATCCGAAAAACACGCAACAACTGCATAAAATGTAGAAAATATATTTGTTTCGAGCATGCAGTTATGCTATGTTGTGATTCTTACTCCAATGAAATCACAATCAATTAATACGTTTTTATGTTATTTTATAGCTCTTTATACTTCCATGAATTATATTCAGTTGCTTACTTTTAATTGATAACACTAAAAATTCGAATTTCGTTATTTGTGTTGGAGTATCAAAAATTACTCTATTTTGAGGAGGCTGAATTAGATGGCTATTAAAACATAATAAAGACGAAGAAAACATATTCTTCGGAGTATTTTCATTCAATCATGCCCTCTTCTTCAAATAAATGCCAATAAAGCCTGAAGAATACACAATGGCAACATTACAGAAAAGTTCAATTTTCGGTCTGTGACACCGTGCGCGAGTAAACGTGTTATGATTTTGCACGCGAGTACAGGAGGGTTAAAGGTTCTAATATGATTTATAAACATCAGAAGTAACTTCTTTGTCGATTTAGGTACTTGATTCTATGCGAAACATTGTTATTTCGTTCAAAATTTAGTTTGAAAATGTGTGTCCCATTGATGCTTGCTTCTTAGCATTTTGCTAAGGAATATGCGGTCAAAATAATGAGATTTTTATGATGTGAAGTGGTTGTTTTGATGCAAACAAAGTGTAGATGCATACATTACAACCTTCTTTATGTTATGATTCGACCAATTTATTCGATTTTATCGAAATAAACATGTGTTTTTGTATTACCGTAATTGGTACAATTTTACATCTACGTGCCAATTATCGCAGTATCGAAAGCTGCGTTGTTCCTATTGTGGTTGTACGTTGTTATGTTATGGTTGTTATGCTATTACGGCTGTACCTCACGTTTTCACGCTGCGCAATTGCATATCATAGGGCGCTTTTGAACGCTCACACACTGATCCACACTGTTGAAAATTAAATCTTAGGTGAATGTGTTAACACATTTGTCGTCCAGAGAGATTCGGTCGAGTTTTTTGCGGAGCCCAAATTCAACTGTCGGTGCGCTAGAGAAATAAGCCAGCAACGATAATAATGAATTCGGGTTCGATTCAGGACTATTTTTCTGTTGAATCCGAATGAAATCAACCGACTGCTGATTAGAAAACTTATAAAAATAAGTTTTCAGTCAATTATACAGTGTTGGGAATGATAATAAAAAATGAAATTCAACCGAACGTACTTGCTTTATATATTGGGTTAGGGAAAAAGAAATGTCGTATATTGTCAATATATGGCGACACTTAAACATATCTTGTGTTGTATTTATCGCATCGGGTCATACTATACGGCTATTTAAAGACGACAATCTGTGCTACTAGTGTCGTTTTGACAGTTGTGATTGTCCTTTTCAGTCTCATGTTATAGCTCGTCAAAGATGGAGTCCACACAGCAAGAAATTCGCCATATTTTACGTTTTTACTACCTGCGATGTAAAACTGCAACGAAGGCGGCCGAAAAAAATCGTGTAGTTTATGGACCCGATACTGTAACGATTCGCACAGCACAGCGTTGGTTTGATCGAATTCGTTCTGGTGTAGTGGCAGTCGAAGATACACCCCGTACTGGTAGGCCAATCGTCGTGGAAACCGATAAAATCGTTTGGAACCATTTGCAGAAGATTGGATTCCAAAAGAAGCTGGATGTATGGGTACCATACGAGTTGACGCAAAAAATTCTTTTAGACCGAATCAACGCCTGCGATGCACTGCTGAAACGGAACGAACTCGACCCATTTTTGAAGAAGACGGTGACTGGTGATGAAAAGTGGATCACGTACGATAACCTAAAGCGAAAAAAGTCCTGGTCGAAGCCGGTGAGCCAGCCCAAACCATCGCCAAGCCCGAATTGACGGCCAGGAAGGTTTTGCTGTGTGTTTGGTGGGATTGGAAGGGAATCATCCACTATGAGCTGCTCAACTATGGTCAGACCCTCAACTCGGTTCTCTACTGTGCAGCTTGACCATTTGAAGCAGGCGATTGACCAGAAGCGGCCAGAAATGATCAATAGGAATGGTTTTGTTTTCCACCAGGACAACGCTCGGTCTCACACATCTTTGATGATCCGCCACGGGAGCTCGGATGGGATATCCTATTGCTCCCACCGTATAGTCCGGGGGTTTTATAAGGGTGGGATAATGAAGTTGCCTTCTAAATGACAACAAGTTTGCGAACAAAACGGCGCATATTTGACTTAAATTGGATAATTTTAAGTATGTTAAATAAAGCGTCAAATTTCGATCAGAAATACGACATTTCTTTTTCCCCAACCAAATACTATGTTCGATAGCGATGAATAACTACAATTTTATTGGAAAATATGGAATATTCTGTTTAATCGATTGCGAAGAATCTGTGAATATGTCATACTGAGAACATATGTCACATTTGTGGGAAAATAATCGTCATAAACTATATCACATTTGGCAACTCCGTTGTTAAAAAGCTAAAAGAAGAAACAAGTTGCAAGTTTTTTTTCTGAGAATGAGAATAATAATTGCGCGACGTGGAAAACCCCCTGTTTATTACCAAAAACAATATGTTTATTATGTATATTTTTTTAGACACACGTGTGTTTTTTTCATCCTTAAAATGTTCACCGGACGGCGTAATAGTAAATCTGAAAGCGAGGAAAGTAGTAACGAAGAAGGTTAATAAAACCGTTTAAAAATATAATATGAAAACTATATTTTTTTTTGTTTTTGATTTTTTGATTATTCTACAGACCCCTATTTATACTTATGTGCCTCTCTATCAAATTCCGTTTAAAAATCCTATTCAAATTGAACGAGAAAAGTGTCACCCACATCTGGGTAACGGGGCGATCAAGGTGTTAATATCCTTTGTTCAGTTCCTGAAGAGAAGGGAAAACTGCATCACAACCCTCACGCTTTTGTGCTTCTCCTGTTAGCTAGTAGAGAGGCCAGGCAACGAGGAGCAGGCAGTTATTTTACAACCGGGAAGCATATAACAACAGTCTAATCTAGAGATGAAACGGATATTCGGTATCCTATCTATCCGTCAATATTTGGTCCGGATACCGGATATTAGAAAAAAACAAATATTTCTCATTAACACAAGATAAATCGTAACCTGAACTTGTAATGCTTGTTAATTATTTTTTGCTTTGTAGTTAATTAAGTGTACCCTTTCTCAGATTATCATCACGGAAGTTCTTAATTTTTAAAATTTTGAATACAAATAATTGGTTATATTCATTGCATATTAAAATTATGTGGTACAGAATTTGTCTGAAAGGCCATGGTTATCGTAAGAGAAAGTCGATTAAGAGAATCGATCAAAGCAAAAGCAAAAATTAGACAGTCTTGTACAGAATTTATTGCTCCCTTCTGATTAGGGCATTATTGAAAAGCATTCATTAGAAATAGGGAACATTTTCATTCTACATAACTTTTTCCTATAGTAAAATGACATATAGGAGCGTTCTTGGAATCAAACGAATGCTGATTGATAAGGTTAATTAGATTTACTATTGACTTGGTTAATAAAACACCGTGTTAATCTACAAAATCTTTAAAAAAAAGAAAAAAACCATTTTTTCTTTCTAGTGTTGTTATCCACTACACCTACATACAAAAATATAGAAGCATGCAAGTATTACATCTCAAAACGTGAAACTTTAAAATGATATATATCCCAACTTCATGCGTTGGTTTTTCACTGAGTTACAACATTTCTAAAATCACTTAAAAACTTCGACTTCGCGCTCTGTTCCCATAATTTTTGTCGAGTGTAGAATCAACGACATAGTATTGCATACTTGGAATAAGATTTGGAGGCATAGTTTTATTTAGAAATTATTAAAGTGTTATTTGAATCCTATTAACACTTTTTCCATGCGACAACGACTTTTACCATTCCTCGCTAACAACTTGATGGAGCTGGATGTGCTATTCATCACTCCTCAAGCATTGTTCTCGAAGTTTTTTTTTCTCTTCTCCCCAACGAGTTGGTTTTTTTTTTCTCGTGTGTTCTGTGGTGAATTAGTGCCCAAAGTGCCCAAAGCAGCCAGAACCGAGGAAGCAGCGCCTCTGCAGTGGTCTGGATCGGCGTCTGTAGTGGATCAATAACCATAACGGCATCGTCAACACGTGGTTGACGCTCAGTTGAGTACAACAATAACTTCTGCTATTGTGTTGTCTCCGTAGCGCGTGACTTTTGTGTCTCCCTTAATAGGGTAACAGAGCGCATATCGGAACAACAAATTTATGTGATTATTTTTATTTTATTTAAGTTTTTTTTTTTTTTTACAAGTGAGATAAAAAAATTGTAAAGATAATAATCGTTCGTTCTAAGAATGGAGGAGGGTGGGGGTCTAGACATGGACATTTCACACTCCCCCTCGCTTGCTCAAGCAGGGTGTAGTAAGTCCCTTAAACGGACTCCTATGCCCGAAGATTCTTCTTCTGGGGACGAGTCAACTCACACTACCAAGCCCCCCTCCAAAAAAAAGATTGCAAACCTTTCCCCTGATTCCTCCAATACTTCCACCCAATCATCGACATCCCTTCCCCCCTCTGATGTTACTGTCCCCACTCAAACCTTGTCCTCGAATTCCTCTCCTATTGTTTCCGCTCCCCGTGTCAGGGTTTATCCGGACGATGCGCCTGACGCTGGTCCTTGGGTTGTTTTTTTCCGGCCCAAACCTAATGGTAAAGCCTTGAGGGTCGTACAGATTATGACAGATCTGAAAAGATACACCTCTGTTTCGGAAATTTGCAAAGTAAGACCGAACAAACTGCGAGTTGTCGTGACTAACCGAAAGGACGCGAACGACATTGTTGCTGATAAGCATTTCATCCTCGAATATCGAGTTTTTATTCCCTCCCATAACGTAGAAATTGGGGGCGTTATATCTGAAACGGGTCTGACGTGCAAAACTATAGAAAGTATGGGAGTTGGCAGGTTCAAGAGGCTTCCTTCGATGGAAGTCAAAATCTTGGAATGTCGCCAACTTGGAAAAGTTACCCAGGAAGGAGTAGAAAAGAAATTTACGCCGTACGACTCGTTTCGAGTCACTTTTGCTGGTGCCGCCCTCCCTGACTACGTTATGGTGGACAAATTGAGGCTGCCGGTGCGACTCTTCGTGCCAAAGCCCATGACTTGCAACAAATGCAAGTCAGTTGGTCATACAGCAGCTTATTGCGCCAACAAGGAGCGCTGTGCCACATGCGGAGAGCAACATGAGGGGAAATCCTGCAGTGCGACTGAGCATAAGTGTCCATATTGCGGGGGATCCCCACACGTGCTCTCAGCTTGTGAAACTTACAAGAGTCGCTGGGATAAACAAAAGCGCTCTTTGAAGGAACGCTCGAAACGCACTTTCGCGGATATCTTAAAGGGCGCTTCCCCACTGGCTCAACAACCATTACCAACAAACAATGTCTTTGCTTCACTGCCAGTTGACGAATTGGAAGCGGATACAGCTAACGAGGGCACACCGTTTATTTTCAAAGGGAATTCCCGGCGCAAAAATGTGTCCACTCCCAAAGTTCAACGACAAGTCCCATCGGTGGTACCCCATGTTAGCTTGCCTAAAATATCGAGTGCAGCGGACAAGCAAAATCAGGTTCCTCCTGGCTTCCGTGGGAATAGTTCACCTTCGAACGACCCAGCACTCGAGGGGACATCAAAAACCCCAACTGTCCCTTTTTTTGCGTCCAGCTCAACTTCCCAATCGGGATTTATAAAGTTGACTGACCTTGTGGATCAAATCTTCACGTGTTTTAATGTTTCCGATTCCATCAGAACCATTGTCATCTCAATGCTTCCAGTACTAAAGACAATTTTGCAACAATTGATGCAAACATGGCCCCTCCTTGCAATGATTATCTCTCTTGATGTCTAATTTGAATAGAGAGGTCGGAGATATCACTGTTTTACAGTGGAATTGTCGTAGTCTTATCCCTAAATTGGATGCATTCAAATTTTTAATTCATAAGTTCAATTGTGATGTTTTTGCTCTGTCCGAAACTTGGCTTTCTTCGCGAGATGATCTCTCTTTCCACGATTTTAATATTATACGCTTGGACCGTGATGACAGATACGGAGGGGTGCTATTGGGGATCAATAAGTGCCACTCATTTTTCCGAATTGACCTTCCACCTATTGGAGGGATCGAAGCTGTTGCTTGTCATGCAAACATTAAAGGCAAAGACCTCTGTATTGTCAGCTTGTATTGGCCTCCGAGAGCTGCGGTTAGCCGCAAACAACTTGTTGACATGTGCTCACTCCTTCCTGAGCCACGATTGATCTTGGGAGACTTCAACTCTCACGGAACTGCCTGGGGGGAACAGTACGACGACAATCGTTCATTGTTGATATATGACCTTTGTAACAGCTTCAATATGACCGTTTTGAACACTGGGGAAACAACACGTGTGCCTAAACCTCCTGCTAACCCAAGTGCTCTTGACCTCTCGCTTTGCTCGAATTCACTATCGTTAGATTGCAAGTGGAATGTAATCCAGGATCCCAACGGTAGTGATCACTTGCCAATCAAAATTTCCATCACCATTGGGTCGAATTCTTCTGAATCTATAAACATGGCATATGACCTCACAAGACACATTGACTGGAAAAAATATGCGGACGCGATTACTCTAGCCATCAATTCCAGAGATGGTTTACCTCCATTGGAGGAGTATAACTTCCTTTCTCGTTTGATCCATGACAGCGCGGTTCGCGCTCAAACGAAACCCATCCCAGGTTCCACCATTCACCGAAGGCCTCCCAATCCATGGTGGGATAGCCAATGTTCAAAGCTTTATGTAGAAAAATCGAATGCATTTAAAGCTTTTCGGAAACGAGGAACCATTGACAATTTTCAAACGTATTTAGACCTTGAAAATCAATTTAAAAACTTGATCAAAGGTAAAAAACGTGCTTATTGGCGAAATTTCGTGGGAGGTTTGTCACGAGAAACGTCAATGAAAAAATTATGGAAAGTGGCTCGAAACATGAGAAATCGCTCTTCATCGAATGAAAGCGAGGAACATTCACATCGATGGATTTTTAATTTTGCGCGAAAGGTTTGTCCCGATTTCGCTCCCGTGCAAAGAATTGTTCGAGATATACCACAAGATAGGTGCGATCTTGATTCCGAGTTTTCGATGGTAGAATTCTCTCTTGCTCTCCTTTCAAGTAACAATTCGGCTCCAGGATCGGATAGAATTAAGTTCAACTTGTTGAAAAACCTTCCCGATGTGGCCAAACATCGCTTGTTGAATTTATTCAATAAGTTTCTGGAGCATAATGTTGTTCCGGATGATTGGAGACAAGTACGAGTTATAGCTATTCAAAAACCCGGAAAACCCGCGTCCGACTTCAATTCGTACCGCCCAATAGCAATGCTGTCTTGTATACGGAAATTGTTGGAGAAAATGATCTTGTTTCGCCTTGATCGTTGGGTTGAAACGAATGCCTTACTCTCAGATACACAATATGGGTTCCGCAGGGGCAAGGGGACGAATGATTGTCTTGCGTTGCTTTCTTCAGAAATTCAAATGGCTTACGCCGAAAAAAAACAAATGGCTTCAGTATTCTTGGACATAAAGGGGGCCTTTGATTCTGTTTCAATAGAGGTTTTGTCAGACAAATTACACTCTCGGGGTCTGCCGCCTCTATTGAATAATATGTTATATAACTTGCTTTGTGAGAAACATTTGAACTTTTCTCACGGAGATTCGGCAGTAAGTCGGTTCTCTTACATGGGCCTCCCCCAGGGCTCATGTTTAAGCCCCCTTTTGTACAACTTCTATGTAAGCGACATCGACAATTGCCTTACACAAAATTGCAGCCTAAGACAACTTGCAGATGATGGAGTGGTGTCTGTCGTAGGATCAAACGAATCCGACCTGCAAGGACCCTTACAAGATACTTTGAACAATTTTTCAACCTGGGCCATTGGGCTAGGGATCGAATTCTCCACGGAGAAAACAGAGATGGTGGTTTTTTCTAGGAAGCATAGACCAGCAAAACCAAAGCTTCAACTTTTGGGTAAACCGATCACTCATGCTATGTCATTCAAGTATCTTGGGGTCTGGTTCGACTCCAAATGTACTTGGGGGGTCCATATTAGGTATCTGAGTAAAAAATGTCAACAAAGAATAAACTTTCTCCGTACAATTACCGGCACCTGGTGGGGAGCCCATCCCGAAGATCTTATAATGTTGTATCGAACAACTATTCTCTCAGTGATGGAGTATGGCAGTTTCTGTTTTCAATCAGCTGCCAAAACACACCTCATTAAACTCGAGCGAATTCAGTATCTTTGTCTCCGTATTGCGTTGGGATGTATGCCCTCAACGCATACCATGAGTCTCGAGGTTTTGGCAGGCCTACTCCCACTAAAAGATCGCTTCAATTTATTATCTCTTCGGTTCCTCATCCGGTGTAAGGTTATGAACCCATTGGTGATCGGGAATTTTGAGCAGCTGATCGAGCTAAATTTTCACTCCGGATTCATGAGTTCATATCATGAATTCATCTCCATGCAGGTTGATCCTTCTTCGTATATTCCCAACCGTGTTTGTTTTCCTGACTACATCAATTCCTCTGTGCATTTTGATCTGTCCATGAAACAGGATATCCATGGATATTCAGATTATCAACGATCGAGGATCGCTCCAACGATCTTCGATTCAAAGTATGGGGGTATCAATTGTGATAATATGTACTTTACTGATGGGTCCTCTATGAATGAGTCCACAGGATTTGGAGTGTTCAACGAAATTTTTAGCACCTCCCACAGTCTTCAGAATCCTTGCTCAGTGTATATTGCTGAATTGGCAGCGATATACTGGGCGCTGGACAGCGTCGCCTCACGACCTGTTGAACACTATTACATTGTAACGGATAGTCTTAGCTCTGTCGAAGCTATCCGTTCAGTGAGGCCGGAAAAGCACTCGCCGTACTTCCTTGAGAGAATACGAGAAATTTTGAGTGCTTTATCCAGACGCTGTTATGTCATTACCTTTGTCTGGGTCCCTTCACATTGCTCAATTCCGGGTAATGAGAGGGCTGACTCATTAGCAAAGGTAGGTGCGATTGAAGGCGACATTTACCAGCGTCAAATCGCCTTCAATGAATTTTTTTCTTTAGTCCGTAAAAATACCATCGCTAACTGGCAACGCAAATGGAACGAAGATGAATTGGGCCGTTGGTTTCACTCGATTATCCCTAAGGTTAGCCTCAAACCGTGGTTCAAAAGTCTGGACTTGAGTCGGGACTTTATTCGCACCTTCTCCCGACTCATGTCCAATCACTGTTCGTTAGATGCGCTTCTCTTTCGTTTCAATCTTTCCAGCAACAATCTCTGCGTCTGTGGTCAAGGTTATCACGACATCGAGCATGTTGTTTGGTCGTGCGAGATGTATCTTGTCGCCAGATCGAATTTAGAAAACTCCCTTCGGGCCCGAGGAAGACAGCCCAATGTGCCGGTGAGAGATGTGTTGGCTCGGTTAGACCTTGATTACATGACCCAAATATATGTTTTCCTTAAAGCTATCGATCTTCGTGTGTGATTGTACCTATGTCCTTATACCCTCCTTTTCATCCATTGCGAGCGATTGGCCCCCTTGGTATAAACAGTAAAATAAGTTGAAATGTAAATATACAATAGATTTAAGAATCGAGTGTGATCATCAACATTGTAACAATTCCCTTATATCCCATCCCTTTCCTGAAAGATGTCACCCTCTAAACTCGAGTAAACCGCGAGTAATCGGTTTTCCACCTTACTAACCATAGTGTTAGGAAAATTATTTATGTATAGTTTTAAAACATATACTTAAGAATTCGGCTCCTTTAAACTAATGTAACTGAGCCTGTAAAAATAAACGATTTATATAAAAAAAAAAACGACTTTTACCATAATAGGTACACTTATTACGAAACTCCAGGAACACTATTGTCACAATGGGTACATGGCAGTGGCATTTTCAAACATCTTTTTCATACAATTTAGTCAATAAATCATCGAAATATCACTGAAAATCTCCAAGAACAGAGTTCGAACTGCTAGAAAAAGTATACTTTTATATATTTTTGAACTAAAATAGAGTATTTATTCGCCAATTTCTGCAAGTTGGTGACATATGTCCTCCATAATTGGTACACTTACCCTATCAACGTTAACTTTATTTCATAAGAACGTGACCTGTTTTCTGATATGGCACCCTTGATGTAAGACGTAGTCCTACGTCAAAAAATGCTTGGAAAAGCTAATATCCAACAAACAGACGTATCAATTATCTCAATGCCTCTCCAGTCTACCAGATTTTCAGCACTAGTGTCGCTGGCAAGTGTTTCGGCGCAAAACTTTTCAGAAGTCGGCAGGCTCATTATAATACGCCGCTCGTGTAGGTGAATTTATCCATTCGAAAGTGAGGGGACGGGAAAACAGCGCAAACAGTCACTGCAGCTCGAGAACTTTATAAATACAGCAACAGAAGCAATGGCAATGACAATGAAGCAATGAAGTCTCAAAACGTGTTCTCAACGCTTGCACCAAAAGCGAACGTGCATCAGAGGTTAAGATACATATTGTGCATCAGTGGCAGTATCAGCCAGCAGCCAATTGCACTGAGTTTGCACAGTTTTTCTCCCACTCTCGCTCGTGATTTCGAGGGTTTTTCTACTCCGATCACGTATCACGTTTCATGACCAATGAGTGCATCCAGTATGCAAATTTATGAGCCAATTGTGGCCCAATGTCTAAGAGATGTGTGCCGCAGAAGGTTTAAGTTATTAATGTATCATGATATTTTACAAACTCTTGAATGCTTTTTCTCAATAGGATAAGTTTGTCTAGGGAGAATAACTTCATCAGTTTTGAATGAATCCTTTTGAAAACTACAATTATGGAAGCCGGGCGAGAATTAATTTAGCACTTTTTGATTGCATTAGTCTTGGTCGAGTGAGATTGTCGATAGTTTAAAGTGAGTCGAGATATGATAATATTCGAGTTTAGGAAGTTAAGGTGGAAAGAAAAAATTGTTTGGTTCTGCGGGGATAGTGTAGATATTTACTCAACACATTTAACCAACAAATAATCCACAAATGTGTATTTTCCACGAGATGATTGAACATCCTTTTCTTTGAAAATTTGACGTATAATCGATTCACAATAAAATCTTTGCTATTCAAACAAATTATGTTTTTAATCACAAAGTAACAGTTTCAGTTTTTATGTCATTCTGACTATTAGGCTGGAAGCTCAGCGGCAATTGCTAGCGATATGAGAATGAAATGAACCAAAATTTGAAGCATTTATCTTTGCGCATGCCTTCTCTCGTCACCCACAGTCACAATCTCAGTTTCAAAGTTCACGAACTCTGTGAACCGTAAAAGGACAAACACGGAAAATTCACCGTTCTCAGGCTGCCACATGACAAAGTTTGTTTGGAGCTCCTTTCTGCCCGAAACGAAACTTGTCTTCAAAGCAATACATAACACCAACAAGAGAAACAAGAATCTTGGCATTCGTTCCTTTCTCACGATCACCGCTTGCCGCTTACCCCTTGCCACCATCGGCAGCATTGTTTTGACTCTCCGTTTCAATGGTGCGATTCATTCATAACTTGGATACTCTCATCTCCCACCATTCATGCGTTCGCTCTCCCGCGTTATCTCTCCTTCTGCACTTATTGTCATCCCTGTGACGAATAATCAACAGTCCTCCAGACGCAGCATCTTCTTCCGCATTGTTTCCGCACGGCGCTGATGTTAAAGTTGGCACGCGTTTTCCTCGAAACGGCATTGTTTTAGTTACATACAGTTTCACGGGGGGTTGATGCAGAGAAGGAGATAAAGTCGCTACGATAATACAAAATGAAGGAACGGAGATATTAGCTTGAAACATGGTTGTTTCATGAATTTTGATCTTTCGTTATTTACCGTTGAATGGAACAAAATTAGCATGTGCGATCTTTCGAAAAATGATCAGCTCGTAATTTAAACCGTTTCGGCAGTTTGAAACGATATAGCATAAAAGCAAAATCGATATTTAGAAAATGTTTTCATTCGAGGAACTCCACAACTTTAAAATTATACAGTCGATGAAAAAACTAGAGGTACACCTGACCAAATCGAGATTTTTGAAAAGCCGGGAATTCGTGAAAAATCTGCACAATAAGATGGGATGTTTATGTCAATGTTAAAAGTTTTCTAGTTATTAATATTCTTCTTCATATCTTTATTTTGCTGTGTGTAGGAGTAGTAGTGAAATATTTTAAAGGTTTTGCAGACTAACACAATGTTTTACCGACTAACCTTATCCATCAGCTTATTTCATGAACGTTCCTGTGGGATATATTTTTTTTGCAGAGTTCCTGTAATAATATTTCTTTTGTTGAATGAAAAACTACCCTTTCGTTTATGAGCATGATTTCGATATGTCATGTTCGCTTTGCATAACGGAAGTCAGTTTTGAAAACTTTTTATTTATGAAATTATCTTATGCTTCTTTTAAAAGATCTATCACTTTATTCAAAGAAAAAATATTTCCAAAGAAAACTCGCGAACGTCTGGTTTTTCGAACGTATGTAAAGATGTTACACATTCACGACAAACCAAACTGTTAAAATAAAAATTGAAAGGCGTTGTGTCTAGAATACCATCACATTTTTTGACGTAGGACTACGTAATTATTCGGAATATTATTCATACCGCTCGTTTATCACTTTATCATATTATTTCAGAAAACATCAGAAAACAGGTCACGTTTCTATGAAATAAAGTTAACGTTATTAACTATTTTCACTGTGAACGAATTCTCATGGTTTGTATATCAATCGAATCGAATCGGAATTCTGTAAGATTTGTTTGATATGCTATACATTACAATTCGCTAATCTCTAAACGGTTTAAATTCATTAAAACTGGAAGAACTTTCTTTTTTCCCCTACATTTGTTCTGCCGATTTGTGTTCTGCGAATCCTACCCGTATTTCGAATGCTTATAACTCGAACATTTCTTAACAGATCAGAAAGATGTTTGCATCAATTGATAGGAAATGTTTCTACGCGTCTATCACAATTAATAAAATGTTAATTTTCATGAGATGAACAATTGAATAACTGTAAAAACTCAAGCGTTATCTAAACATCCTAACTGCCAAGTTTTGATTTGCCCGATTTACGGTTTCCCCAACACAGACTTCAAAATCGATGTACCTGTGGAAATCCGCTCTGTAAATATACATGCAAGTCGGGGGCATTTTTGTTCCGAGCTATGTTTCCCTAACACGGACTTCAAAATTAATGTGCCTGGGGGAAATACGCTTTGCAAATACGTTCAAGTCGGGGGTATTTTTTGGTGTTGAGTACTTTTGTACTTGCTTGTCGTTGTGCAGACCGGAATATGTTTCCCTAAAACGTACTTTTAAACTGAGAAGCCTAGGAAAATCGTCATTTCAGATACTAGAGGTGAACTTTCGCGGTTCGAGAACTACGTAGACATAAGATGTGCAATAATTTCAGAGGAAAATGTAAAATACAATGATCGTTGGACAATTATTCCGATCACATATTTGGTAACAATGTAGCATGTCCTAGGCATCATATAAAACGTAAAAGGTCGTTCATCAAATTTATTTGTAACGAAGAACATAATCTATTCCAAAAATGTTGAATAAATGAAACACAAATTTCTACATTACTCGAGAATTAATCCAGCAAACGCGACCAAGGTATCTGGAGGTTTAAGGGTGCAATAAATGGTTCTATGGTGGTTGAATACACCTCCCCCCACTCGTAAGGGGGGTTGCCATACAAATGAAACACAAATTTCTGCATTACTCGAGAGTTAATCAAGCAAATGAAACGAAATTTGGCATGTGGAGGTTTTAGGATGCAATAAATGTTTCTATGGTGGTTAGACACTCCACCCTTCTCTAAGGGGAGTCATGTGAAGTTTTTAGGGGGCACGAAACGTTTCTATGGTGAATATACACTCCTCCCCCCTCTCTAAGAGAAGAGGGGTGGGTTCTGTCTTCATTCTACCATATTTTCTGCATCAAACATTTATTCCATGTAACGGAGAAACATGTTATTTGCAAGTGGTTGAAAAATCTTGAACGAGAATTGTGTCTGAAAATAATCTGATATTATAATGATGAGTTTTGGTAGAAGTACTAGGATTTTTTTAATAAAAGGTAAATTCAACGGGGTAGATTAGAAGATCAATCAATGAACAGTTTTGCGATTGGACTCATGAACTTGCGCTTAGTAAGAAAACGTGAATGTTTGAAGGTATTGATAACAAAAAAACAAATTTTGGGTGGGACAAAGTTTGCCGGGTCAGCTAGTTCCAAATAAAACACTGAAACCGCTTTATGGTAATGATTTCAATCTACTATCCATGCGTGCGTGCGATGCAAAAATACAAAAGCGCTCACGAACAGGTGGTATGAACCCGGCACTCTGTATCATTTCATCGAGTCCTACATTGGATTTGAAGTTGTGCTCAAAATCGCACCACGGTTACATTACAACACTATCGAGTCTCCAAAGTGATAATGGCCGCTCGCTTGCAGGACCAAGACTGGTCAATAGAAGCCGTAAATTCTACTTTTACACGCTCTCCGTGTGAGCAAGTTGCCATCAGTCAGGCGGAGCATAAATTGCTATAATTCCTCTCTCCATAATGTTTGTTCTCTGTCTAAAGCATACTTCAAAGAAAATCCTCATTCTATCCTACAACTATCAACTATTGCACAGGAAGTTTGCACTGAACTGCCTGAGTGATCGGATTTTCAAATTTATTTTTACTTTTATCATCTTCTAGCCATGTCAGGACCATCCGAATTGAACTTTTTTCATCAGTGAAGATAACCTATACATTGAAGAACTTTTCGTTATGGTATATAGCAAAATGTATTCTTTTGGAAACATTCTATGTCACAACATACCATATGTCCCACTGTCGGTTCATGTGAGCTTAGGCAAAAATCAGACGTCCTTCGAAATGAGATGGTGTAAGACGTAGAGCTTTAGTCTTTTAAACCCTCTTTATGTAAGGATTTTTTACCAAAACTTGATGAATTGCCCCGAGTAACAATTAAATTGAAATGTTGCTTTATTTGCATAAGCGATTTTGATGTATTCGAAGCTGTTCTAGCTATTTCTCGCTTATCTTGGTCAGAGAGCTTAGATTTAAATGGAGCTCTCTCCTTCTTACCATATTCTTGAGGAACTAAAACAACGGAAAATGTTACTGGTCTTATAGAAACTTGACACTTGAAAAATACAAAACCTTTGGTTTACGCTCAGCGCTTGCACAAACACATATGAAAATCATGCAGTGTATGGTAGTCACCAATACCAGTACACTAGCACATAAGTTGAACCATTGTTTGTTTACAATGCACAATGGTCCAGAAGCTGCATTTACGTGGAAATTAGCATCTACAGATCGACAGTTATTCTCTAGACAAAAACTGTCTTCGACAAAGTTGTTAAATATAATAGAGCGCTCATTTTCATGTTATCAAAAATAGGGTGACCAAAATTGTCGATGAAATAAAAAATCTAACTTTCTTACGTATAGCGCATTTTGACGTAGGACTACGTCTTTCATTTCTATACCAGGGTGTAAAATCAAAGTTTCGAAAACGAAAGCGTTACGCCGGAGACCGAGATTTTGAGCGTTAATAGCTCCTAAACAACTGAACGAAATGGTATGATAAACACTTCATTCGAAAGATAAAATGTCTACGCGTTCTATACTTGTTACTTTTTGATCCAAAAACTTGTTTCAATAGCCTTAAAATTGCTTTCAAAACAGGCTATTGAAATCACCAATCGGTATATAAGCGAGCGCCGCTCGGAAATCCACTCAGTTCTAATTGAACAGCGATTGGAGCATGTTGTCGCTGTTGTGGTGAAGCTCTTCATTTATCATAAAAGCGCGGATGAACGGTGTCACCAAGAGCCTGTTTGTGCACCTTAGGCCAGAAGGGAATCCATCAAGAGAGTGATGCCACAAACGGTTCCCCGGGAAGATCTCGAAGCAGCCGCTACACACACATATACACGCGCGGAATTCTTTCCATTTGGATGCCATTCAGCATCGAGAAAGATTCGGAAAATAATCTGCCAGTTCCTCTGGGAATTTAAAAATACATTCATGTGAAGGAGTTTATTTTAATGTTTTCTATCCGAGGAGGCGATCTGGTGTAGTGGTAACATCCATGCCTCTCACGCTAAAGGTCACGAGTTCAATTCTCACTCCCGACATTCTTCCAAAAATGGAAGTAAAAAGTGACGAACCAACCAAATGAGTTGAAAATCACTATAATACAGATAAAAAAAAAAAATGTTTTCTATCCTTAAAATATCCATGTAATACATTTGGTTTTGTGATTTGTCAATCAAGTGCAGTTAGCAGGAAAGCTTCTGAAGATTATTCTTCAGAACAAGGTTTTTCGTATCCTATATTGGATGCATAAAACCTTGTGCCTCCAACGTGTAACGCTCTCGTTTTCGAAGTCCCCCAAATATTCATTTATTCATTCATTCAGAATGGATTTAGATTCAACTTCAAACAAATGATCTCTAAATCAACGATAGTCCTACGTCACCCTTGCGGTTATACCATAGATATAACCCACTTCCTGTTTTTTGAAAGTTACGTTAGGGTCACCATGAAAAAAAAACTGTTTTTTTTTGCTCTTTTAGATTTCCAATTCTACATACAAACTGTCTGAGCCTATAATACAAATATTTTGCGATGCAGAACTTGTAAATATTTGAACATCAGTCAAAGTTATTGATATTTCTTTCCAAAAATACGCAATGGCACAAAGCAGCAAGAACATCACCTGGTCTTATAGAAATGGACAAAGTGTGGTTGAGTATACGTATTACGTTGTGTAGAATGTGTAGCAATGAAAAAGTCGATTTTTTTAATTCAATCGTTATTTAGACACCTATACAAATATGGACAGTTTAGAGCAGTACTATTATGTTTTTGAATGGAAACTCTAAATATGACAATTGTCAAGAAAAACCTTCTTAACCTAGCCCCTCTTTTTGAAACATCCTTTACTATAAATCTCATATTTACAAAATTACTTATTTAGATCTATGTTATTTTCTTTGCTAAGGTACTGGCGCTAGTTCCGTTAACTTTTTATCAGTGCATTCTTACCGAACATACCACAGCACATTTCGTGAGGTTCTCATATTTGGAATGACTTTTTAAGATAGCCTTTATCTTTCCACTCGCAGTTTTCCACCTAAAAGACATAATCTTTTCACCACATCATTCACACTCTCTTGATTCCGTAATACTTTGCATACGCTCCGATGTGCTTCAATTCATCATTCAGTCATTGAAAATCACGTCGCGAACATTATCACCGCCACGAGCCGCCTCACATTGCAGAAAGCGACCAGAAGGCATTAAGCACCAATATTCTTTATTACATTGAGTTAAATTCGGTGAGGTTCTCTCCCAAGAGGGGAAATTCGACCGGAATTGACTAAACGAACCGAAATCGGTGATAGGGCGGCCATCTCACTGTTTTATATGCCGAGGGGTGATTTCTCGCTTTAGGTAGCAGCCTCTTAAATTGTCTCCATAGCCGCCAGAGCCATTTTTCATGGGAATCGTACAGACGATTGGCCCGGAAATGGAACATTTTGTTCAATGTTGGAGAGAGAGAGAGCTCATATGCTACAGGACACACTAGATAGTAGAAGCGAAGTGTGTATGAAAATATTGGTAGCTTTGGCACCAAATGGTGGAAATAATAAATAATTTACGGGCAATGTTTATTACGTGCCGTAAGTGTGCTAGAAAAGTGGATGGCTGTGGACGCGGGTGTGTGTGAAATAAGCTGTCGTTATCGAGTACATATAAATTGATTATTTCGGTTTTAGTGGGTTTGTGGTGTGAAGTGTTACGTATTCACTATAAAAAGTAATAGACATTTTCTGTGAATTTGTCTGAAAATGCGTGGGATGTATATTCGAGCTAGGGGTTTCGTTTTGACGTAGAACTACGTCTTTCAGGAAGGGTGCCAAATCAGAAAACAGGTCACGTTTTTGTGAAATAAAGTTAAAGTTAATAACTATTTTCACAGCGAACAAATTCTGATACTTTGCACACCAATGGAATCGTAAATTCTCTAAGATTCGTTTGATATACTACAAGTACAATCCACTAATGCCTAAACAGTTTAAATTAATGAAAACTGGAAGTATTCTCATTTTCCCATACATTTGTTCTACCGATTTGTGTGCATTCCCGAACAGAGCTGTCAATAGCGAGCATCTGATACATTCGTTTCTGTCCGTTTTCAACATATATGGTTTAAATGAGCCATCCGCGATTTGAAGCCACACCACTTCTCATTTGTTGGTCATCGAAGCAACATTGTTGCCGCTGAGCATCGAACGGGAGAGAATTGTTTTCTCTGTATCGAGGTGTGCTATGAGAAAGAAGAGCAGCATACGAGAATTTTTTGGAAGAGTATCCAGAATTTTGCAATATAAATATACACTGCATTTATTTAGATAAACGTATATTTTATGAAAGTATGCTTTCAAATTCCAGAAGGGTAATCTTACTATTGCGTGTTGTGGGGTTCGATCACATCTCAAGCGGAATGTAGGAGCAAAAGTGTTCATAGTTTGTGATCGATATCTGAGTGGAAAGGAGAAAGTCTGATGCGATTTGAACCAAATAAACGAGAAGTGCTGATAGCTTCCGGCACTACACGGCTTATTCGAATCTACTTGAGTAATAAAAAATTAAATAACTAAAAGAATATTACAAAAATTTCGGTGCATTCTAAAATAATATCCGAAGTGATAAACAAGTGGATTGAATAATATAATTCCGTTGTTCTACGTCCAAAACTGCGGTCGTGTCCTAGATACAACTCATTACAATTTTTTCCAATGCTCACAGAACCTTTCGAAATACCGTGGAGGGCCTCCCACGTGTATCGATTTAATGTTGTAATTTCCAGAGCATCTGTTCCCTGATTGACGGCCTCTGCTATCATTCAATGAAATATTCAATACTAGAATAACTGTTGATGAGCAACAAACACACACAGCTGATAAATCATCATGTTCAAAAAGTTCTAGTTGCACAATATTTTACTGTTATCACTATTCACATTTTGAGCCTACTAATAAAAAAACTGCGATTTTTAATTTAATTGCAGATTTCTAACTTTGAAGTGTTTTCTTTTTCTAAAATGTTACTTAGTTCCACCGATTTTAATGTTTTACTATTGCATTTTATATCAAATGAAGCAACAGAATCGCATAATTTTCGAATTACAGTCAATTTGAGGCGAATCATTCGGGCCTATAAAAGTTTAATAACTCTGTTGAGATTCGACCATATGCGTACAAATAATCACCTCTATCACTTCCTGCAGCTGACCCGTAATATAGGGTCAGCTTCCTAACACCCTGTATATACCGATGAAATATTGATTCTAGACTGAATCAATAATTATATTCTTGACATCCCGTCTCGCTTTGTTCTGCTTTCACTCACCCGAAGAAAGTTTTCGCTGACCAAAATGGATAGCTGCTGAAGGGGGAGGCATCAGTATGGGATAGCAAAAAAAAACGTGTTGAGCCACTTCAGACGTATTGATTACACCTAACAAGTAAAACATTAGCGTCTGGATTGTGCCGGTGCTTCGACATACATAAATCGATATCAACCATGCAGCAACAGCAGCAGCAGCAGCAGCAGCAAGACCCATAGCTTTCGCAGCCCGTTTAAAATTTGTAGTACCGAGCGCGTGGCGATTGCTTTAGTCATGCGATCCCCGTATCGTAACCACTTCCCAGACCCAGACTGCCATTAGATGCAGAAAATTGTAGTAATTTGAGAAAAGTGCAATTTATTTTCCGACAGCACACGTTTCGGCGTTGTTGTACTCGTAAAGAGCCAAAGACAGTCAGTCGTCCGGCTGCTCTCCTAATTTCGTTTGCTGCCTGTCGTTTTTCCCAGGCAGGAAAGACCGAGCTTCACTGCCGAGGGAAGGTTGTCTTTTGCTATCGATGCGCTCGAACTAGGAAGTTATCGCAAGAAAGCAAGGCTTCAGTTAATGGGAGGTATGAGATTTTTAATGTGACGTTTTGAGCTGGGATATTGCATTGATTGCATTTTCTTATTTTTTCCCCGGTTCTATTGAATTATATGCCTTTCAGCATATACCGAAACTATGGAATTCAAGATGTGCAAGGATACATATATATATTTTCTGGTATACTTAGTTTATTATAGTCGTTATTAGTCGTTTGTGAGTTTCAAACATAAATATGGTCCTTGTGCTTTGGGTCGAATGTTCCTTATTTGATTGAATGTATAAAACCACATATAATGGATAGTTCCTTACTTTCTTCAGTACCAGATGTTTACGATACAGAGAAACATAAGAAGATAAGGTTGTTGTCAGATTTCATCTTAGATAATCGAAACACTATGAAGACTTTAGATTTGTATAGAAAATTGAATTCAGCGGATTCACTTGTAATTCTATAGAACTTCCAGGAATTTGCCAGTGAGAGGTAGGGTCTTGTACTTTTGTTTTGGTCATGTCTTTCACATTATCTTATCTCTGGTGCAAATGACCTTACAGATGGATAGTTTAATGATTTCTGTATTGATGAAACATAGTTTTCATGCTGATATATCTTTTTTTGTGTCTGCATCTAATTTTTAGCCCTTTATGGCGTTATCCGCGATTTTCGTAATCCGCGGTGAGCTAGCCCGACTATTCCGCGGATAATCGGGGTTCTACTGTAGTACATTTCACTCGCCAGACCAGCATTTTTCACTGATCCGTCCAGTCAGATTGAACCAAGTTTATTTTTCAATAAAATCAAAATGTGTATCTTCTACACTACCTAGCTCAAGCACATGTCAACGAAGTACCTATAAGCTTCAAGAAATTGATTTGTTGGTTTGAATTTGGCGCTTGAAAATTATTGATTTTTCAAATCTGGTGAATATTGTATGTAGCTTACAAAATGGTTAACCTAATAACTCAAAACTTTCAATTTTGCAACTTCGTCCCCTCTGACTTAACACCGACCATATGTTCTAGAATTCTTCAAATCATTCTGAGATTTAAATCAAATGGTCTTTTGGTTTTAGCATGCCCTAACCGATTCGTAGAGTTCAGACGCACAACCGACAATCATTTGTCACATATTGGGTTGGGGGAAAAGAAATGTCGTATATTGTCAATATATGGCAACACTTAAACATATCTTGTGTTGTACTTATCGCATCGGGTCATACTATACGGCTATTTAAAGACGACAATCTATGCTACAAGTGTCGTTTTGACAGTGTTGTGATTGTTGAGATGGATTCTCTTACACCAAGCAAGAAATTCGCCATATTTTACGTTTTTACTACATACGAGGTAAAACTGCAACGAAGGCGGCCGAAAAAAATCGTGTAGTTTATGGACCCGATACTGTAACGATTCGCACAGCACAGCGTTGGTTTGATCGATTTCGTTCTGGTGTAGTGGCTGTCGAAGATACACCCTGTACTGGTAGGCCAATCGTCGTGGAAACCGATAAAATCGTTGAAATCATCCAAGTAGACCGGCATATGAGCACTCGCTCGATTGGCCAGGAACTGGGTATAGACCATAAAACCATTTGGAACCATTTGCAGAAGATTGGATTCCAAAAAAAGCTGGATGTATGGGTGCTACAAGAGTTGACGCGAAAAAATCTTTTAGACCGAATCAACGCCTCAACGAACTCGACCCATTTTTGAAGAAGATGGTGACTTGTGATGAAAAGTGGATCACGTATGACAACCTAAAGCGAAAAAAGTCGTGGTCGAAGCGCGGTGAGCCGGCCCAAACCATCGCCAAGCCCGGATTGACGGCCAGGAAGGTTTTGCTGTGTGTTTGGTGGGATTGGAAGGGAATCATCCACTATGAGCTGCTCAACTATAGCCAGACCCTCAACTTGATTCTTTACTGTGAGCAGCTTGACCGTTTGAAGCAGGCGATTGACCAGAAGCGGCCAGAAATGATCAATAGGAATGGTTTTGTTTTCCACCAGGACAACGCCCGGCCTCACACATCTTCGATGACCCGCCAGAAGCTAAGGGAGCTCGGATGGGATGTCCTATTACACCCACCGTATAGTCCGGACCTGGCTCCAAGTGATTATCATCTCTTCCGGTTCATGCAAAACGCTCTTGGTGATACTAAGTTGGCCTCAAAAGAGGCTTGCAAAAACTGGCTGTCTGAGTTTTTTGCAAATAAGGAGGGGGGAGGTTTATAAGGGGGGGATAATGAAGTTGCCTTCTAAATGGCAACAAGATTGCGAACAAAACGGCTCATATTTGACTTGAATTGGATAATTTTGAGTATGTTAAATAAAGCGTCAAATTTCGATCAGAAATACGACATTTCTTTTTCCTCAATCCTATATTTAAGATATTCTAGATCAGCGGTACTCAACCTTTTTTTCAGAAGGGCCACATAACGAAAAGATCTGTACCTTTCCAGATAAATCTGTACGTGTGACAATAACTGGACGAAAGTAATATATCGCCGGTACGGTTGGTTTTAGAGGAGTTCCCTCGGTTACCTTATCAGGTTCCCCAGAAGTAACTCTCCACCGTTGCAAATCAAGTTCAGTAGAAAATACGCGCGATGAATAACGGTGCAGAAGTTCTCTCGGTTACCTTCTCAGATTTTCTAAAGATAACACTCCGCTGTTGCGGTTGGAGTTCGATAAAGAGTACGCTCAATGATTAACCAAATATATCGCTGGTCTGATTAATTTTAGGAAAATTCACTCGGTTACCTTTTCAGGTTTCCCAAAAATAACTCTCCGCCGTCGTAATTGAAGTTGGATGAAAAAGTACGTGCGATAAATAATATAATATATAGCAGGTTCAATAAATTACACAAGGCATTCTCAGGTTGCCTGAAGATAACCGCTTTCGCATCACAACATATAAAATTTTCGAAATTTTTCATAACCTGCAGGGAACACAAAAGAGCATTACACACGAATGATCCCATAATATATCATCGATTGGCACCATCATAGAGGAGTTCTTTCGGTTCTCGGAACATTCGATTTTCCGAATCATGTTTAGTTGAGTCGCTCAGGGTCCACGTCAACATAATCACATCGCTCACCACAGTGAATCCTGATTTTTACCTCCCCTCACTAACAACTATCCCTTTCTTGATAAACGCGAGGGTACCACGCTATAGAGGCGACCCTTGTGGGCTTCGCCCGGCTGGATATCATACTAACATTCTTTCCCTTTCTCTGGTGACTGTAAGGACGTGGCCGGCGTGCACAATGAGAATGATTTGCTACTCCCAAGCGTCATTCAGTGTGTTCTTTGTGCAATTTCGCTGGTTTATGTCAATCACGGAGAGCAACTACGAATTTAACAGTCTACCCAAGCTCAAGCTCAGGCTCAAGTAATGAACATAGCTTTTACACCTTTTACCTTTCGAATGTCATACCTTGCCATACCTCATTCAACTGGCAAAAAGGTATGAACGCTAAAAATCTTGCACCCCAAATGCGATGCTATTCATATATAAAATTTCTCAACTCATTCGTCTCTAGTCTTGCCAAGACTAATTTGGAAAACTTAACTCAACACTCGGTCTTGAGAAATAACCTCGTTGTCGTCTGTTCGCCATCTGGATAACTAATGGCTGATAAATTGTGAATACTGTGGTTAGAAACCACGAATGGCTCATTTATACTTAATAATTTGAATACGGCGGAGCTTAGATTGCTAAGTTTCCTCTATCAACATTTTTCGTAGAACAAACGTTCATAGCATTTCGAGCGACCGATTTACACGCACATCGCAATTGTATACAAATATTGTACCTCGCTGATATATTAGTTTCTAAAAGCACAAAAAATGAACAGGAAAAAATCATTGGAAAATTGGAATGCTTTAAAATTCTCTTGATTTAAACCATTAAAGGGTAGTGAATCGTAATGTATAGCAGACCGAATAAATTTCAGAGAACTTGCGATCGGAACTCAAACCATCAAAATCCGTTCACAGCAAAAATAGTTGTTAACGTTAAAACTATTTCATAAAAAGTGATTTGTTTCCTAATTTGGATTTACCATTACCATTACTCAAATACCTTTGCCAACCGTCAAAAATAGATTAGGATTTAATATTGATTCACAAACGTTAACAAGCTTAACATGAATGCCCTAATGAGTGGATTCTAAATATTCAATTTAGTAATACTACTTACTAATGTGTAATGTCTACTTAATACATGTGTAATGTGTCAAACTTCATATCATTCCTAAATCCTATATTCCGTCCATCACTAAAACATTTCCATTGCACATTGACCCCAATCTCAATCCCGTATTATTACCTACACCCCAAATAAACACAAACAATTTTTCCGCATACCACATTAACATCCGTACCTAAAGGTGAGACTCCATTGAGGCGACACGACCGCAGATCGCATGTTGCCTAGATGTCGGCTCAATGGTATTACGGTTTAACACTTTCCGCTTGCCTTATTAGTAACTTATATAATAATACAGGCAAGCAAATGTTTCCGCCTGTGATGTAACAATATAACCTTCACGAGAAATTAACTAACGACCCCTAAATTTTATAATACTCAGCTGAATGCTAGTTACGAAGCGCCAGCTGTCCCAACATTTCTTTTTTCCCCATGACACGACCTTCAAGAATATAACAACAATAAACAAACGAACCCCGCTTGGCCTGGATGAACCGAAACAGTGTGAACCAAAACAGGTTACGCTGATGAAAATATAAACATTAAGGTGGCCGTACACTGTTTGTCCGGAGGTCAAATATTTGTTATTTTTTGACAGATAAGGTTTGATTTGATATCTGTACAAACACTATTTTGTTTGCCACTCTTCAATTTTCAACAGTAGTAAACAATATCAAACACCGAACATGGAAAAAATCAACTGAAATATTCAAGGTAACCTTACCATATACCGACAGGTTCGAAGAACAGACTGAAAAAATATTTTAGGCATCCAATAATTGAATATTTGCTTGCCGTGTTTTGCGTAGAATATATTTGATCAGTACACGTTGACCAAATTTTATCTGTCAAAAAGAGTCAAATATTTGGCTTCGGTCAAACAGTGTATGAGCACCCTTAGGCTAAGGTTACTTTGGATAGGAGTACGCACGAAAATTTGATTGTACGAATAGAAACAAACAATTTTGTTCGATAGAAACAGACGAATTCGAACGAAGCAAGGGGGAAGCAATGTAACCACACCAATACAACTCAATGTGGTTGTTTACTTTCACTATTGCATACAATTCGTACGATCACTTCTCTGCATCCAGTGTCACCGCCGCCTTAGACGAATAGAAAATATGCATTTATAAACATAGCATGTAAGTTAGTTGAATGTACAGAGTAGCGGTAGGAACAGTAGTGCAGTAAAGACAATCTGATATTATAACTCGAATGAATGTCTTCGCTCATTCCCAAACCCAAAACACCGAAACCTGATTGTCTCATGAAAGTAAAAAATCAGTGAAACGGAAGATATCTCATGGCGACCGTTCTGTATTTTGAGTTTATCTCACCAAGGGACGGGAGGTCGGAGCAACCGGCCAAATGATATACAGTACGAAGTACCTGGCGATAGTTGCCCCCTTCTTCAAGAAGAATCACGCGTAGAAAGGTATGATCTGTTGGCCGGACCTGGCCTCGATCTATTATACCAAGAGATAACTGGAGGAGATGGACCGGCTGAAGAAGAACGAAGGAACGAAGGAGATCGCCCATCCTCACAACGTCTCTCAGCTGATCGCCAAGGCCACAAGAGCTGAAGAGAATGTTGAAACCCATCTTTTCATCGGCCATGGCCGGGCGTCGAAGCATTTTTGTAGAAGCCTTGATAATAGTACAATTGAAAGAAAAAAAATCCATATTTTCTTCTATAGTTTTTTTTCATCGCCTTCCAAAATTAGTACGTTTTTCAATGCATGTTAATGCATGGAAAAGAAACGAATAAAAAAAATCGCTATGAAAAAGTTCAAATCGCCAACGTTTCATAACTATAGAACTAGTTGGATAACTACTTCACTTCTCCACAAAATCAACATTAATTTCGCTAGAATTACAACAATAAGATTCGTATAACATCCTCAGTTCTAAACAAGTTCATATTAGGCTGTCAAAAAAGTCCTGCGGTATTTCCGCGAGGTGTCGTTGTAAGCGCGTAGTTCTAGTTGTATTCATTGTATCGAGTCATACTATAGCTTGTTGGAAAGGTATTTTTGCGCGCTATATAGTCCTTGATAGTGTTTTGTTTGGTTAAGTCGTTCGTGAGTTATAGTGTCGCAAATATGGAGCAAAATAAAGAGAAAATCCGACATATTTTACAGTACTACTTGTGCGACTTACCTCGACGAGGGTCCGTAAAAGAGTGTGTGAATGGTTGGTGGGGAGATGCTCGGGTCGTGTGTGTGAATTGAGGCGTTACTCGTTTAACGGTTTTGTACTACTCCGCTCGCAACGGTGAATGATGGTACTAGCATAGTTAAGCTCCATTCACAATAGCGTTTTATATGCCACACACTACTATGACAAAGGCAAAAATGCATCTCAAGCTGCCAATAAAATTTGTGCAGTTTATGGACCCGATACAGTTTCAATTTCCACCGCACAACGATGGTTTCAACGTTTTCGTTCTGGTGTAGAGGTCGTCGAAGATGCGCCACGCTCCGGAAGGCCTGTCGTCGGAAATTGCGACAAAATCGCTGAATTAGCCGAGAAAGACCGGCATAGTAGCAGCCGTAGCATCGGCCAAGAGCTGGGGATAAGTCATCAAACCGTTATTAACCATTTGAAGAAGCTTGGATTCACAAAGAAGCTCGATGTATGGGTGCCACACACGTTGACGCAAAAAAACATCTTTGACCGTATCGACGCATGTGAATCGCTGCTGAATCGCAACAAAATCGACCCGTTTCTGAAGCGGATGGTGGACTGGCGATGAAAAGTGGGTCACTTACGACAACGTGAAGCGCAAACGGTCGTGGTCGAAGCCCGCTGAAGCGGCTCAGACGGTGGCCAAGCCCTCATTAACGGCCAGGAAGGTTCTTCTGTGTGTTTGGTTGGATTGTCAAGGAATAATCTATTATGAGCTGCTTCCCTATGGCCAAACGCTCAATTCGGACCTGTACTGCCAACAACTGGACCGCTTGAAGGTAGCACTCATGAAGAAGAGGCCATCTTTGATAAACAGAGGCCACATTGTCTTCCATCAGGACAACGCCAGGCCACACACTTCTTTGGTGACGCGCCAGAAGCTCCGGGAACTCGGATGGGAGGTTCTTTTGCATTCGCCGTATAGTCCGGACCTTGCACCAAGTGACTACCACCTGTTTTTGTCCATGGCGAACGAGCTAGGTAGTCAGAAGTTAGCCACAAAAGAGGCCTGTGAAAATTGGCTATCCGAGTTTTTTGCCAATAAGGAAGCGAGCTTCTATAACAGGGGTATTATGAAGTTGGCATCTCGTTGGGAACAAGTCATCGAACAAAACGGCGCATATTTGACTTAAAACAGATGATTGTAACTAATTTTATGAACAAATGAAAATTCAAAAAAAAAAAATACCGCAGGACTTTTTTGACAGCCTAATAATAACACTCGTGATTTCGATATGATCCTGTATGTTGAAAGTTGTAACTCGTTCCACGCAGAGAGAACTATTCGTTTAAGGCGTCATACGAGTCCTTTTCCCACAAATTTTCAAAATTTTCTAACTTGACAGGGGTTTGTTTTTTGCACTAGAAATCGCACCCAAGACTAGAGTGAGAAATAATGTAGTTTATGGGTGGCGTCCCTTCTATCCACCTTGTCGGCTTGTTGAAGTTTCCGTTTTAAAGATTCGGTACAATGGATAGCTCAGACATAACAGAAATGTCACCGAAAAATCGTCTATAAATTCTCAGAAGAAAATATGATTGAAATATCAAAAATGGGATCCATCAGATACTAGATATTTTAGATACCTTTAAAATAAAAAAAGGTTTGAAAGGCGAAAATATATTCCTACCTTATATTTTCACAAAGATGCAGCCAAATTCTAAATGGATCATTCTTTACATGGTGATGTTCGTATGTTATGCTTGCCGGTGCATTATTTTTATTACTTTTTTGCTTCCCGAAATTATGCAAATTGAAAAATAACCATTAAGCTATTTTATGAGCTTAGTTATAAACTAATGCCAAATACTTCGATGCATATAAATGTTTCTCCTAAAAAGTTATCGATCAAAATTTTGAGGCACAAAACCAACAGCTTGAGGAGGTTATCATGAAAATGAAATAAATTTTCGCAACCTTAACACCCATGCGAGCAAGAAAGCACAAAAAATTAAACAAATTCGACAATTTTGATAAATACATTCCCTAATGCGGGCCGTTGAAAACTTTTTTTTCGGCGCAAAAGGCGACGTTAAACTTGTCCAGTGTCTTATGCAAATTGAGCGCAACTTTTCCTCCTTTTTGGTGTTACTTTTGAATACAGTAATTTGTTTCGCTTTTGCGTTTGCGGGTGCCATCCGAGGCGAGGGGGTGGCCGACAGAATGTTGGAATAAGCCAAACTTCCCGTTTTGGATATTACCAGACATGGAAGGCGACATTAATGGGAAAAATCATTTGGGTGAATGTTGCCTTTGTACAGGCTTTAAGAAGAGCTATAGTTTTCAGTAAGTAGAATTTTCGAAATTAGATGGCCATCATCATTATCATGATCATGTTGTGAACATTTTCAGACATCGCTTGACGAACATTTTGCTTTGCTGATGGGATTTCATTCGTTTTGTTGTAACGAATTTTAGGCGTAGTTATGCTTCTCTCCTTGACTAACTACAATGATTGGATACAACGTATAATAAGGCCAACTTTCAAGGTCGAGACTGGACATTTGAGATTTTACGACGAATCGTCTACCCTTTCTATTTTTTTAACTTTCTTTATATGAAAGTGGTAACCCAGAATGACATTTTTCAGTATCATATTTTCAGTATCAAATTTCAATACGCTTGTTACAGTCGTCTGCTAATTTAACTAGAAACTATTCTGTATGTACCAATCTGTAGGGTGCCAATGAAAATGGTCATCTCGAATTTCAAAAAATTACCACATAAAAAATGTTCACCACCTCGAAAAAACACCCTATGCAAAATATCAGGTCAATCGAACTTGAGGGAAAGTGGCGCTAAGCGGTCATTGTTCAAGTTTTCTGAAAATCGAAAATCACCCAAGGGGGGAGAAAGGATATCGGGGTTTTCGAAAAAAACAATTTTTGATGCCAAATGTCTTAAAATTGCATGAAACGTCGAGATCTAAATTTTTTTTTGTCAAAAATCGGAACTCTGGGACGAAACGAAACGAAAAGTATGGTTAAGGGTGCCAATGAAAATAGTTGTCTCGATTTTTCATTCGGAGCTTGCTACGAAATGTTGATTAGCACGATAATGCACCCTATGCAAAATATTAGCTCATTCGGACTGGTGGAATTTTAAGATATTTGGCATCAAAATTTTTTTTTCGAGGACCCCGATTTCCTTTACTCCCCCTTGGGTGATTTTTTGATTCTCAAAAAACTCAACCTTTGACCGCTTTGCGCCACTCTCCTTTAAGTCCGATTGAGCTGAAATTCGACATAGGGTGTTTTTTCGAGGTGGTGAACTTTTTTTTTAAATAATTCGTTTATTTTTACAGGCATGTTCATATCCCGATAGTTGTTTAGATAACATCGAGTATTGGCTGAAATGTTGAATTCTTCTCAAAACCACTGACAATCCTAACGGGTGTTAAATAAAAAATGAGAATTTTTTCAATACCTTTCAGTAACTCAAATAAAGAGCGTAAAATTTTCTTTCTCCAAGAAAATTGCTCTTTGGGCTCCCTAGAAACAGTAGGCGTGTTTGGTTTTGCTAGTTTGAATTTAGTCAAAGCAAAGATGGCGTCGAAACAGCACGTGCTCCGCGAACGCATTGTACAATTCTACGAAACGCATTTCCAGCAAGGAAAAAAGTTCACGGTGGCACATTTTAAGGAAGAAAATGTACCTGTCAGTACAGTATATCGTATCCTGGGTTCCCTGAACGTAGAGCGGAAGGTCGGAAGTGGTCGTCCGGTGACGATAATGACGAAGCAGAGGAAGACATCGTTAAAGAAGCTGTTTGACAACAAGGACGCAACCAGCCTGCGTGACGCCGGTCGGAAATATGGCTGCTCCCACGTATTGATCCATCGGACCCTCAAGATGGAAGGAATCGTCTGCAGGAAGAAGACGAGGTCGCCGGAGTACACGGAGGAGCAGATTGAGAAGGTTAAATCACAGTGTCGGTGGATGACCAGAAATACCGCGGGACGTCTTTCGTTCTGGACGACGAAAGCTATTTTCCGCTGTCCAAAACGCATATTCCAGGAAATGATAATTACTACTCCAGCGACAAGTCATCCACACCACCTGAAATGAAATACAAGTTCAAGCAAAAGTTTGAAAAAAAGGTTATGTTGTACATCGCCATTTCCGACCAGGGCATTTCGAAGCCTTGGTTTAAACCGAGCGGTCTGGCAATCAACCAACAAATCTATCGAGAAGAGTGCCTCGATAAAATCCTGCTGCCGTTCCTGAACGAGCATCACGCGGATGGGAAGTACGTCTTCTGGCCGGACAAGGCGTCTTCCCATTACGCCGAGAAGACGCTGGCGTATCTTGAGGAGAAAAAGATACCGTTCGTGCCGAAAGATCGTAACCCAACAAACTTGCCCCAGTGCCGCCCAATAGAGGATTTCTTTGGCTCACTCAGTGCCCTAGTGTATAAAAACAATTAGAGGTCCAAGGACACGAAGCAACTGACTACAAGAATCCGGAATTGTATCCGGAAAATGTACGTAAGTGCCGTACAACGTTCTTGAGAGAGCATCGCGACAAAGTTGCGTCGAACAGCAGACTACGGCTCTTACTCAAACATTCACTGACATTTTTTTGAAGAAAATACATGAAAATACAAATACTGAAATCGATGAAAAAAAATTTATATGTGATTGAAAAAATTCTCATTTTTTATTTAACACCTACTTTGAAAGTGATAGCACTTTCAAACGAAATCCGCAGTTTTCATCAAGAGACGCAAATGGAAGGAGTTTCACCATACTGTGTCTATGAAGCAAAGAATGGAGCTAGTTTGAGAAGTATCAAGGCACAAGTTGCAATGATACGTAATGCGAAGAAGCATCTGGTGACAGTATTTACGGTGTAAAAATAAATCGTGAATCATCGTATATAAGCCGAACCCAGTGATTGGAAAACTTGTTGATTTCAGTATTCTTTCTGTAGAATTTTGACGTAGGATTACGTATCTCGGGAACATTTTGGGGTACAAATTGAAAATCGAAAATCGAGCACATCCTGAAAATTGTCCATTTTCAAACGCTTACTGCTCAGTCATTTCATGATGGATTGATAAATTTTTTGCGTCAATCGATTTAGGCACTCCATAACAATTTTTTACATGGAATAAAATAATATATGTCATGAAACTAACTATCGAACAATTGAAAAATCTCAACCCCTTTCCTTACGGGAAACCCCCTTATGATTGGTCGAAATTGACGACACATGCGGCGGGTCTCTAACAGAGACATCAAATCAAGCTGCCTGGGGGAAATTGGCATTGCAAATACATGAAAGTAGGGGGAGCTTTTATTCCTACCGAAAAGTGTTCCCTAACATAGACATCAAAACCAAGGTGCCCGGGGGAAATCGACATTGCAAATACATGCAAGTCGGGGGCATTTTCATATTGCAAGTAAGGTGAGTGATACGATTAATTCTAACAAATAAAATTTAAATTTGTAAATTAAATGTTGGTTGCTTCGTGATATTTCATATCAATGACCGATTGTGTATTGTGAAAAATTTAGCACAAGTGTAAGTGTAAAATTGTATATGGTAGCAGTTGTGTTAAAAATGATTGATATATGGAACGATTTTTTTGAATTTTCCTAAACAAAAACCGAGGTATGTTCCCGCTCGAGAACGGGTTGTTTGGTTTAAGCTGTCTGTTTTGTTGTGTTCATTTTCACCAAAGGAATGTTTATACGGCGAGAAAAATTGGAAAAGTGAAGAACTATTAGAAAAAGTGAATATGCTCTACATATAGTATTAGGTGTTGTTAATCCAATTAGAATTCGCATAAAAGAAAATAACCTTTTCCATTTCAAATATGTTATCTCTATATTGAAGTAACATGTTTTTATTGATGAGGAAAAATGATAATTGAGGGGCTTAGAATAAAAGGGTTGTAAGTGATTTCATCGATTTCTCTACATCGACTCTCTCTTTTGGTCATAACTTAGCTGCAAATACATTCCCAGCTGTATTTGACAATGCGGAAGACACGTCAGAGCCTCATCTATCGGATTCTATAACAAACTCAAATTGGAACGTTTTTGCAGTTGAGTTATTAACTGAAGAAAAAGTTGATGAAGAGAAATCGATCAAGTCACTTACACCCCTTGCATTCTAAGCCCCTCAATTGTGTTGGGTGTTGGTAATTATCTAATATTACATTGATGAGTTTTTTCATCCATACATAACACAGGAGTCATCTCGTCTAAAATCACAGAGGGCGGTTTTCATCATATCTCGTTCCACTTCGGTATCTTTTATCTGATACACACTATCCAACAAATGTTTACCATCCTTCTGTCGTCATCACTCGGTAAACTCTGGTGGAGTGAACAAACAATATCCAACAACCAAACAAAACGGACCTTTTCAGGGCCACCAAATCATTATCAAAGAGTTTAACGATGTAATTCTTTAAACATATCCAAAATCAACAGAAAGCCTAACGGAATCCTACGTCAACTATGCGGTCGTGTCTCGGACACAACCCTTCTTTGACTTTTTATTAGCATTATCTGTGCTCTACAACTCGGTTCCAGTTAAAGTATTCATATTTATTCTAGCTTAATTTTTGTAAACATTTTAAGTATTTTGTATTTAGTTAAAAAAATTAGTCTAAAAAAAATTTGAGCGTCACGCGCTTGATGTAGATATGAAGGATAAGAATTTGAATGTTTTGTAAGGGCCGAAATAGGAATTTTTCGTAAAGGAAAACATCTCGATTTCTCTGGATGTGGATATCCAAAGTCAAAAAAGTCAAAGGCTGGCGGTTGGACTTGTGTCTTGGTGGACTATTTAGCTGCCAGGGACAGAGTATTGGTTTTTTTTTCTGTTGACATCGCAATTTCTTAAACTTATATCTATAAATAAAATCAGTTTTTATTTGCTAAACTAATTTCAATGCTGAGAAAAAAAACTTTTAAATAATTCGTCTTGCTCAAACCTATGTAGGGGAAGGAGGCGGAACCATCATCATCATCATCATCATACAACCTTTTCCAACAACTTTTTCCGATGTTTTATTCGAGAAACTTCCTGTTTTCTGGGCTGGTTCGATTAGTTTGTTTGTTTTTTAATGTTTTGACATCAATTTGTTTTTAAAAGTAGAAGTTTAATCCCATTCAAAAAATTTAAAATTAAAAAATTAAGAAAAATTGTGATAGAAGACAAAAAAAAACAATCGAGCTCTAATTAGAGCTCATATTAAATCATAGTTCGATCAGGTAAGAAGTTTTTATGCGATGATTTTTGAAGAAAAAGACTTTTCCTTTGGATACGTTCTCGCAAAAAAACTTCAACTAGAATTAGTAATATGAAACTTCTTCAGATAGCCACCAACATGAAAACAATCGATGCAGCAAAATTGAACCATTCGGATTGAACTTGTTTCTAATTATTTCGCAGACATAGCGAAAAGTACTAAATACATGCCTAATAGAACTTTTATATTTCACATCATCAGTCTCATTTATCTATCGAACCGGCTAGATGTTTTCATTCACCAATGAATGATGGCCAGGAAGTGAAAAGTTATTAATTGAGAACCTCAAATTTCGTACTCACTCTGTTTTGATTCCATTCTGGATTGAATCAGCTTTCGCCATCGCTGATTGGGTCCGTCTGGGCGGCGGGGATACGATTTCGGTTTTATCGTTCCGTGATTGCCGCGTGTTGTTTTTGTCGTCGTCGTCGGTAATACGTTTCTTAAGCTCAAGCAATTTGTATTACGGCCCAACTAACAGTCGTCGAAAAGAGTGGTAATAAAACAAATTCTGGAAGGAGAGACAAAAATAAAAATTAGTTTGACGGGCACGATTTTGATTGTTTGGGGCTATTGTCGTGTTGAACAGCACAAATAAATAAGATGGCTGTGATCCATTGATACAAGATTTGTTTTTCTATATTTAAGGCACCCCCCAGCTATAATCCCCAATGAGATGGTAATCAGTAATCCCACAAAGTTGAAAATAGAGAAAATGTTTTGCAAAATCATTGAGACAAAATCATTTATAAATTACAATTTCAAACCTACAAAATTGAACATATGCGATTGGTGCGGTAAACAAAAACAACTCAATCAAATTCTAGTTATTCATTGTTTATTAACATATACGGAAACCAGTGAGTGGTAAAATCAATCGTTCGAAGGCAAAGGCGAAGTTCGGCTCCTTTAAACCTATGTAACTGAGCCTGTAAAAATAAACGATTTAAATAAAAAAAAAAGGCAAAGGCGTACATTATGTGCAGTGCCACAGCTCATGGAAGCGAGGTTTCGGCGAAGTCTCTAATGTGTGTCTCTCATTTTCAAAAAAAAACTTACTCAATTGAAACCATACATTTTTTGGAGTTCGATCTGAATATGAGCATAATGTTTCGAATGACATTCAACCGCATTCGACGATCACGGGTTGCACTCTGACGTTCACATCACAATACTTTTACGATAATCCAACAGTTTAGCTAGCTCTCGAGATGACGTTGATGGTTATTTGGGGTGATTTAGCAAAGTTATTTTCTCCTCCTACATAATGAATATCTCGGAACCAAGTTTGTTTAAAATCGCGCAAAACTATCCACAACCAAAAAAACTGTCAAAATCTTGCATATACGACCACTGGGAGTCCAGCTATTGTCGAAATGAAGTGCCCCATTAGGGGAAGTGGGGGCATAGTGGTCACCCTAAATAATATGTCCATTTCCAGCGTCCACATACCGCGACAATTCCCGTTTTTCTAAGATTATTATAGTTGAACTCATCTTTGTTCAAGATAGCATACGGCTTTCACTGTAAAAATCCAAAATAGTACATTGTTCATCATTAGAAAAAAAGGTGAAAAATCGAATTTTATTTTTTGCTTGGAGGTAAAGTGGTCAACTAGTGGGGGCAAAGTGATCACTCGTACATATCAAGCTGAATGGTATAGATTTATGCGTTTTTTCACCCAAATTTGTTCCAATCATATACGATTTAGTAGGTAAAGGTATGAAATAAGCTTGGTCTGTTCACCTAGATTTGAACGATTTTTTTGTGCGGTATATGAAAAAGAGTATATTTGATGAATTTAGTTTTTTTCTATCTTTTATTAGTATTTCAGTATTTCAAGCATGAGATTTCAGTCTCATGCTTTGTTTTGTTTATTTTAACTTATTATTGCTTATTGATTATTGAAGGTAGCAAAAAGTTGATTTTCCTGTCAACACAAGTTAGTAGGCAACTTAATAAAGTAAAAAAAAATATAACGTGCAATTTGAATTTTTTCAATCTAATAATAACGTTCCATACTTTCTCGTAAGATTTTTTCAAAGCGTAAATTGTAATTCGTTCAATCAGTTCATTAGTTGATAGAGTGAAAACAGCAAATATGTATACAAATTTTCTATTATTATCATTCCCATTCTCCCATCACATGGTTTGCATGATATGATTTTTAATAACAACAATTCCGATATGCAGAAAAAAGCACAGCGAATTTTATACACATACAAAGACGCGCAACCGAAAAGGCAACGTGTATCAACGAACGGAAGAAAAACAAAAGGAAATCGAACAGTAAACGACGAAGATTTAAGTTGTTTCCTTGAGGGAACTATTTTTATCCACCGAATAAAAAAAGTTTTTGTTTAAATTGTGTAGCGAACACTATTTTTTAAAGCTACTGGTGATGCCTTGTTCGTATTTTTTGTGCGATCCTTATCCCTTGCACATAAACTAGTTTGCCTCTATTTAAAATTTTATAATTTTATTTCTTTTATCCAATTTGTTTTTTTATTTAGACTCATTAGCATTTTATTAGTAACAGAGCCGGGTTTTAATCGTGTACATTTTACATGTTTATGGTTTCTATAGATTGTAAATTACACAGTAGGCAGCCATTTTTAGGCGTAAGAGTATTCCTTCTGTTCTTCCTTTATTTAGCAGACAGGCACAGCACTGCCCATGTTTGCTTAGGAGACGTAATCACCAACACCATTTTTGTTGGGAGAACGCAATTTTGTTGTTTTTTTTGTTTACAAGCGTAACCACGCAAATTTCCAATAAAATTTTCTGTCCAGTTGAAGGATATTATCGGCAAAAAAGGGCCTAGGAGATTTTGCGGATTAAAACATATTTTTTTCCATTTGAAAAACGCTTGCGTTTATTTATGCGGACAATTAATCGTTTCAATGAACATTTGTTCGCATAGTTAGACGTAATCACCAGGTTACTCTGCCTGTAGCGTTAGTATTTACATTTCCGATAATAGTCAAAACGTCTCCTTCGGTAGTTTCAGTTGTTATCGAATAAAACCAAAAAGGTTTGGAAGAAATTTAGTGAAATGTCTGGAAAAAGGTGCTCTGGATTTGTTGCGGGTCTAGAATCGCACTTTTTCCTGAATACTCTGAGATGTGATAAGAACAGCAGGTTCGTGTTTTTTCAACTAATTGAATTTGTAAAGGCATCTGCAATGTTGGCAACATGATTTACCGATATTACGATCAATCGCATAAAGATGGTGAAGTGACTTACACCAATGGTATGAGTAAATGCTGAGTATGTGGAATTATTCGATGTCGAATCCGAGGAGTTATAATGCTAAAAACCAATATTATTTTAATTTTACTACTTATCTGATTGTTTCATTATCTATTTGAAGATTCAAATGTAGAAATTTAGGTAGTTATAATATTAAAAATTACAACTGCTTCTCTTTGTTCGTCGCAGTGCAGTGTACAGAAAAGAGTAATTATATAAGCAGTGATTCAATGGTTTCTTATATTCATCTATTAGGAAACACTAAGTAATAAGACGCTATCGTGACAGGCATGTTTGAATGTGATTCAAATTTAGATTTAACTTACAGAACATCATATTTATAATAGTTGATTTTCGAACGATGTATGAAAGCTGTATGGAGCTACGTCTGTTATGCGGACAAACAGTGATTTTTCGGAAACGTTTTTTCAAAACGTTACCAAATTTTTGTTATTAAATTCCTACCTATTCCTATTTTAATGTGATGAAACGCACTCCTATATCTTCTTCTATCTATACCAATGAAAAAGTATTGCCGAATGTGTTGATAAGAGCAGAACTCGAGGAAGGAACTGTCCGATTTAGAGCCGTCTTTATTCTATCATATTTTCTGTATAAAACATTTATTCCATGTAACGGAGCAACATGTTATTTGCAAGTGGTCTTGAACGAGAATTGTGTCTGAAAATAATCTGTTATTATAATGATGAGTTTTGTTAGGAATACTAGGAATTTTACAGTGAAAGGTAAGTTCAACGGGGTCGATTAGAAGATCAATTAATGAACAATTCTGCGATTGGTCCCATGAACTTGTAAGTAAATAAGTAAGAAAACATAGTAAGAAAACGTGAATGTTTGAAGGTGTTGATAACAAAAATCAAATTTTGGGCGGGACGAAGTTTGCCGGGTCAGCTAGTGTATTTATAAATCAATCCAAAAACCACATGTAATAGGCTTGTATCCAAAAATCAAATCAATTTCGCAAAACAGTACCATTTTGAATAATGAGACGTTGTTTAAAGGCCAACAAAGCTTAAGCGTTCAGAATTTGATAATGAACGATAGATTTGTTTTTTATTAAAAAGCTTATAAAATGGTTTCCCTCTAATAAACACAATGAAACGAGAATGACCTTTGACTCAAGGCCAATGTAAACATTGTGATTAAAAATTATGTGCGGCAGGTGATTGTTGAAAGAAAGTAAAATAAAAATAAGGGAAGTAAAGTTAATATCATAGGCGGGGTAATATTGCTTAAGCCTTCAGTTTTCCATGTGGCTGCGAAAAGCCGTGTTTATTGCCCCGCATTAGCAAATATCGCATCATTCACCACAGTGTAAATAGAGTGCTGTTACAGCGGAAGAGTTCAACTGGAATCCTTTTGATAATAAACGTATGTTCAGGCACATAGAAACAGACCCAGTTTCCGTCCTTCTCGTGGCAATAATAATTCACTGTGAGTACGTGACTGGCATCGTTACGTAATATTTCTGTTAGAGAAACATTCACATTTATAGAAGATGGCTTTTCCCCAGCGGCTAGTGATATGTTACCTGAACAATTTCTTTTCTCAGCTCAATCACACGGTGTGTTGTTTTTCCTCAATCGGAATAGCAGAAAGAGTTAACCGAAAGTCGAAAATTTGACACACATGAGTTTTGCAAGTGCCATCATGGCTGCATTTGTATTAAGCTGATCTCGCATGTCTTATGGTTATTCTCTTCGTGGCAGACACATGATTTCAAGAAGTCGATCGATAATAAACAGATACAATCAATCTTATCAGACATCGTGAAACGTTTCAACGCTTCATGATTATTGCCGACGAAGACAGGTGAATCGAAGAAATTTTTTTAGAAGAAGTAAAATTATAATACCACTTGATTGAAATCAATCGGTAATTGGAATTGACCTGGGAGCGGTACAACAACTTTAAACGTAACTTCCGATGGATTATATGTGAGAAATGTTTCAGGAATGTTCAATTAAAAGATTAATAACAAATCCAGAATTCCTCATTGAAGGAAAACTGCAGTAGTTTATGTCGTAAGAACGTAAGGTGCTTCTCGATAAAAAAAATTCTACAAAAAAGTGCTCTTCACACAAGCTGCATTTAGCTTAATGAGCTTCGCGAACGAGCATAACTTCCGCTTCTGGAATGAGAAGTGACTGGTGAGGCACAATTGCACACCCACAAAAGTGCACTGTTTGTGTGGTTGTAGTTATAGACCAACGTTACGACGTTTCAGCATGTGCCACAAAAAAATGCAAAACTGCATAACATAAACAAAAGGGATTCTACCCAGACTAATGATGAAAGTAATTAAGCATGACCAAATCGCGGGCTGGTAAATAATAAAATGTTTATACAAAATGTCTCGATTAAATTGTTCGGAATCATAAAACATCATTGTTTTCATCGTTTACATGTGGCTTGATAAAATCAATGTAAATGGAAGGGATAGAAACAATCATGGATGTTTTTCAAGCTGTAACACGAGTTTTCACATGCTTTGTGATTTTGGCCACGAAACGAAAACGAAACTTCATGTTTCAAATATCGAATGCAAAAGGATTCAAATAATGTAACCCTAAGAATTATTACGAGCGTTTTTTTTTATAATTTTTCAAAACAATTTTATATAATTTTCAAATTCGCTAACCGTTCGGCCTGGGGATTAGACTTCAAAAGAACGAAACTCATTCAGGGAATTCGCTCATCCACTCAGTTAGTTAATTCAATTGTGGCTTTCAGCAAATCATCATGATGATCTCGATTTCCCAGTCGATAAGTTGTTATATTCACACATATGTATGTACTCAATAGGTCCCGAAATCGCAATTCTACACGTTATACGCAGTGGCGGCGGTCAATCGAGATCTGAGAAAGTTATTTCCGATTACCACACAGCCGGCTGAATGTATTACTCTCGGCTATTTAACTGCTCCCGCCGTCAGTTGGCCCCATTATCGGTACCATAAGCGTGCTAATTAAATTATTGTTGGCAATTTCATTTCGCTAAATAGTTGTTTACTGCACGACCGGCATCGCAAATCCCGCGTCATTTCGCTTCTGGTGGTGCTTTTTCCGTACCTCCATTTCCCTACATAAATCCGCACATAATTCTGGCCGGCATGGAGGCTGTGATCAAGAGAGCGGGAAAATGGCTCCAGCTCTGGCGCAGTAATAATATTTTATCATTGCTCGGGCTGAGTGAATGGATGTACTCTCAGGATAACAGTGCGCGTTTCTCGCCCGAGGCTCATAATCGCTCAATTAACATTTTCATGACACAAATGCTTCACATACAACCCTGCCCTCGGTAACTTTCAGTCTCAACCACTTCTAGCCAGACTCCGTATGAAGACGACGAGTTAAGCATCGCTATGATGGATCGATTTCTGCTAATTGGATTATTAACGCTCCTGTATCACATCAGAAGTTGAATCAATATTTCATATTTGTTGTTGGGAGTCAATATTCGAGTTGCAATGTTATCATCGAGAAATTGTTTCGGTCAATTCAATTCAATATATTCCCAAAATCTGGATGAGTACCGGATTTCCGTCGAATTTGGAAAGGCCAACTACGTTCATTTCCAGCGTTGAAGTGCGGCTAGTTTGGGTTGTCGATATTTTTCCTCGAGAGCATCCTTAAAGATGAAGAAGGCCAGAAGAACAGCACATCAATTGTTGTCTGCCACATTTTGTTCTCTTTGTGCGTTCATTGTTCGCGTCAATGCATCCTTGAAGCATACTTCCCTCAAAGACACTGTTGTTTTATGCTGGAAAATAGCCAGAGCATGACTGAAGAATGTGCTGTAGATGAAAAATGTTCCATTATGATGCCACACGAATGAGAAGAAAGACGACATACAGAATTCCTTAGAATACAAATATTTCAGGAAAACTAAGGAAACAAATTTATTAGATGGCAAATACGAAACGAAGTCACCATTTGGGAAATCATTCCTCCCATCATCCATCGCCAACGCCACAGCAATGAAATCAATCACCCAATAGTGAATACCATAATTATCTCCTCACTAAAGCGTGAAACTGAGCGATGACTTGTGGAAAACAATGGACGGGGTGGAAGCGAAAATGAGACCCTAGCCCTTTCTGCTTCATTCAGAAAAACAGAGCAATGCTGCATCCGAGAGTGTGTGTGTGTGTGTGTGGTTGGACGAGATGAAGATGGTCAAGTTGATAAATGTTGAAGTTGAAAGTAACAGATCTCATCGGGAGGAAATCAAACAAAAAGCGAAACGACAAGTGTATCACTTGAAGTGATACATCACTATGACGTGCCAGAAATGGTGTCGGGGAAGTTTGCTCACCTACAGACAGGATCGTAAGTTTCGGGAGTAGGAGAATAGATGCAGAAAAACTTGAGGATGAAGTGCCAGCATAATTGTTTTTCGCCTTTGGAAGCGAATAGTTCGTTTCGATTGCTTCATGTGGAAATATCAGGAAAAGTAAGTTACGCCGTAAGTTGTCGCTATAAAATTGGGACTTCGAATGAATTCTGGTTTTCGGAGTTTTGTTTTAAACATGTCACTAAAAGTTTTGTCCATCCTAGTCACTTCATTCATATTTCATTGGCAACATTTTTTTTTGTCAGAAAACGGCATTTTTCTTTAGATTCAATCTCTACTAATGACAGTAAACCAATCTTAATTTTTTAGTTCAACTGCTTATTGCTGTAAATTTACATTTTGTACAAATACTATTCTTAATTCTATGTTCTTACTCAACATAGACAATACTAGGTAAATTAATCGTTTCTGTCATAATTGTTTAGAAAAAAAGTTCATTTGAAATTATATCAACCGTTGCTAGTCACGACATTTTCCCATCTTCCAGATAGAATACGGTTTCTTCGTCTGAAGAACGGTAATTTCCAAACCGATTCACAAATCTATTCAATATTCCATCTCTTCGTTGTATACCACGATCTGTCTAACTTCTATAAGACCAGGGTATGATCTTGCTGCTTTGTGTCATTGTAAAAAAACAACACTTCAATTCATATTCTAGTGTATTGGTACTAGTAATTACCATACACTGTATGATTTTCATATGTGTGTGTGTGCAAGCGCTGAGCGTAAACAAATTTTTGTATTTTTCGAGTGTCAAGTTTGTATAAGATCAATAATTTTTTTTTCATTGCATTAGGACAAATCAGTGAATTTTACCAAGAAAATGTTGGTATAGGAGAAATTGTCGTCGGATTGAACGATTTAATCAAGTAGTGCTCAATTATTCGGCGAATCCTCAAGGATACGGTAGGAAAACGAAAGCTCCATGCAGGTCGAAGCCAGGGTTGCCACATTCAATTCTGTAAATATTTTTGAAAAAATCTGTATATCTGTATTTTTAGCAAAAAAAAAAATCTGTATAAAAAATTTGTATCCAAAAATCAAGGAAAATATAATGAAAAAAGTTTTATTTTCATTTTGAATTTATTCTTAATATTTATGGGTTGTCATAGTCGTATCAATACAACAAAATAAATCATAGAAAGGTTTTCTCATAATACTCTGAATTATATGATGTTTATACACGGTTTTGTTGAACCTTACCTTCACATTTTTCATCAATTACATCCTTAAAGCTTCTTCTTGAGCCGATACATAGTTCTTCGCTTTCAAAATAGAGTCCATAATTGTGGGTGCCAACCGATTTTCGTACTTTGTTTTGTTGGCATTTTAAAGCGAAATTATTCACACAATACACGCTGATGAGTATTATGAAAAACTTGAAAAACGAACTTAGCAATGGATACAAAAATTTCTCATCACGCCTTTTGACATCCAACTTCTGGGATCAAGCTATATCTGAGTCACTCGATTTTGTCCCCACGAGATTCGCCTTGAACAGCCTGAATTCGTTATCCAAGCCTTGTGCTTAAAACGAATAGAGAAAATTGACGCATCAGAGCATTGAGGTTTGGTAGCTTGACGAAATTTTGAGGGTTTATCAAGGCCGCAGTTTTGATAACCGGATCGCTGAAATCAAATCTTTTTGAAATCTGTTTCACGAGTTCAATTTAGAATTCACGACAAAGAGATTTGAAGTTCAGCTTCCTAGCTGCACCGAATCTTTTTTCAGCTTCTTCTGCATCAATACCAACGTAAACATACTCAGGCTTCTTCAGAAAGTCTTCAAAATCGTTCACATCAAGGTCAGCATCAGCGAATCGTTACACGTAGCTCTTTAAATATAAGTTACCCAACATGATTAGCAATAACATTTTTGTCTTATTATGGAGTTCGCAAAATTGAGAACTTTCTGACTGAAAAGTGTAATTGACGTTATTGATGAGCGGTAGAACAAAGTTTGGGAACAGCATAATCGGTTTAGTCTTAAGGCCCATTTATACGTTACTAGTAGCTGACTTGAGAATGAGCAGCTACTGACCCGGTGAACTCGCTTGACAATTGGTTGACTCGCCTTGTCCGTTCACACAGTGTGAGCTGCTGACGCGAAACTAGGTACTGCAGCATTGGCTTACCAGGGATACCAGATGATTTTTCAAATGTCCATCAAACAGTCAGAAACAGCAATCAGGTCCGAATTTGACAGATGATTGATCTGAAATCGACTTCTCTATTGGCAGTATTCGTTTTCAGTTGCATTTCTTTTATTTAGTTGCACAATTTTATCGCGAAATACACGCTGACCGTGTATAAAAATACTTTGTGCTGAATGTCTTCGAACTGAAGGTACTATCCGAAAAAGCAGAAAGGCAAAAGGATTTGGGCCAGGAATTGGATGCAAGGAAAAGGAGCAACAAAAACAATATTGAAGGAACTCTACGATTATGGTCCTCTGGAGTACAGCCCAGTGTTGAGAAAAACACATGAATTAGTGGAAACACTGTTGGATTTCATTGGTCCAAAAATACAACGCCAAGATACACTCATGAGGGATGCTATACCTGCAAGAGTGAAATTGGAAAACGACATTGATGTGCCTTGCTTCTGTAAGTCTTCTCGAAAGCATTCATAGCTAAGATAATTCCGGAAGTATGTGATGCTATAAATGACAACCAAAAAGATTTTTTTTTAATTTTATTTATTTCGCCTTGCCAGCAGCTTCGTGTACCAATTTGTGAAATAAAAATGATAGTAGATTTGCAGGTGGAATAAATACGCGTCAAAAATTTAAATAATGAATGAAAATGTACTTTTTAAAATGAATATGTATTCTGTTTTTTAGAACAATAATGCCTTTGCAAGTTGTGAGTGAATTTTGAATGAAAATTGTGCCTGATAATGATTCTATATTAGAGATTCTCAAGAAAACTATCTCAAAAAGAAAGCGTGCCCCGCCTGCGTGCATATCAAAATAACAACGATTTTGTTTAGAAAATATGAGGGTTTTATTTGTTTTTCCAATAATTTTCCAATAATTTTCAAAACAGCTTCGAGTATTTCAAAATTGCTAATGCAAATAAAGCAATTTTTGAATTTAAATGTTCCCCGAGAGTCAAGTTTCGGTTTTGGCTACAAAAGTTAAAGCTCCTAATCTTGCACCATCTCACATCGAAAGATAGCCTTAAAATTCTTCAAAATGAATAGCAAGGATTGCATACATGTTCTGGAATTCTCACTCCTACCGTTTTTGGGTAGATATCGTGGCAATAATTCACATTCCATCAGTCGTATCGAAAAAGTGTTTTAGAAAGAGCTATAGAGTATTGATGTTGAAATGTGAAAAAAATTGAGAAAAAAAAATGATTACTCTTTTTTTTATTACGGAAAAAAACTTTAATTTGCAATATGTGAAATATATATTTTAAAAAAAAATTCTAATTTTTCCAAATAAAATGGAAGTCATGTAGAAAATTCAAAAAATGAGTCCAAGATAGTAAAATTATTTTTGACGAACTTTGTGAAACATCGAATTCATAAGATTTTTTTGTAATTTTGTAATTTTTGTATGTTAACAATCATTTTTAACCACAAATTATGAATCCTGATGTGATTCAAAATAAAAAAGGTCTTCATCAATCTCCTTCTAAATGCAGCTATTCTCGAGATATTTGAAAGAAAAACATTTCTAATTCATTGTTTCATTTTATTTTTTTTTATTTTTATCTGTATAAATGAGTACAAGGTGGTAAAACTATTTTTGATGAACTCTGTGGAAATCGAATTTTTATGAATTTTTGAAACTTTAAAATTTTGTATGTTTTGTATGTTAACAAACCACAAATTACGAATTCTGATGTGATTTGAAATAAAAAATCTCTTCATCAATCTCCTTCTAAATGCAGCCAATTTAGAGATATTTAAAAAAATATTTCTAATTTATTGTCTTTTTTATAGTAAACTAGCTGACCCGGCAAACTTCGCCCGCCCAAAATTTGTTTTTTGTTATCAATACCTTCAAACATTCCGGTTTCTTACTAAGCGCAAGTTCATGAGTCCAATTGCAGAACTTTTCATTGATTTATCTTCTAATCGTTGAATTTACCTTTTACTAAAAAATTACTAGTTCTTCTACCAAAACTCATCATTATAATATCAGATTATTTTCAGACACAATTCTCGTTCAAGATTTATCAACCACTTGCAAATAACATGTTTCTCCGTTACATGGAGTAAATATTTGATACAGAAAATATGATAGAATAAAAACAGACCCCTCCCCTCTACACCCCTTAGAGAGGGGGTGGAGTGTCTATTCACCATAGAAACGTTTCGTGCCCCTTAAAATCTTCACATGCCAAATTTGGATCCATTTTTTTTTAGTTTTCGAGTTATGCAGAAATTTGTTTTTTATTTGTATGTTTTTATTTATAGAGGGGGAGGAGTGTCGAACCACCATAGAAACATTTATTGCATCCTGAAACCTCCACATGCCAAATTTGGTTTTGTTTGCTTGATTAGTTCTCGAGTTATGTAAAAATTTGTTTCATTTGTATGGGAACCCCGTGGCCGAGTGGTTAGCGTCTCACATTATCATGCCGGGTGTTCGGGTTCGATTCCCGTTCTGGCCGGGGGATTTTTCGTCAAAGAAATTTCCTTCGACTTGCACTGTGGTCACGCGTATTCACGAATTTGCCCCTCGGAATACATTCAAGGCGTGTTATTTGGCTTAAGAAATCTCAACTAAGTATTAACAAATGACGCTAGTTAATGCATACGTTGAGACGGCAAAAGTTCCACAGGGAACGTTAACGCCATCCAAGAAGAAGAAGTATGGGAACCCCCCTTAGAGAGAGGGAGGAGTGTCGACCACCTTAGAAATGTTTTTTCCCCATAAAAACTCCACATGTCAAATGCCAAATTTAGTTCCGTTTGCTAGATTAGTTCTTGAATTATGCGGAAACGTATGCTTCATTTGTATGGCAGGCCTCTTTTAATATGTTTGTCGTGTTATACCGTCATGTTCATGAAATTTTATGAATTTGTTTATAATTTTCAACAACTTTTCCAAAAACATCATTATGGTAAATCTATATGTTCAGGAGTTACATTGAAAAACATTATCGCTATGTTTTGTATTAACCCACATGTCTTCAAATGTTCTTCCTTCCTTCTAACTCCTAAACATATATTTTTACCATAATGATGTGCTTAGAAAAGTCGTTGAAAATTATAAGCAAATTCATAAAATTTCATGAACATGACGGTATAACACGACGAACATATTAAGAAAAAACCTATTTACTATAAAAAAGACAATATTTTTTTTAACATCTCGAGAATGGCTGCATTTAGAAGGAGATTGATGAAAAGCTTTTTTGTTTTAAATCACATTACGATTCATAATTTGTGCCTAAAAATGATAACATTCAAAATGCCAAGTTTCGAAAAATCCTAAAAATTCGATGTTCCACAAAGTTCGTCAAAACAGTTTTACCATCTTGGACTCTTTTTTTAAATTTTCTACACGACTTCTATTCTATATGAAAAAAATAAACATACATATATAAATTGAAAAGAAATTAAAATTGAAAAAGACAATAAATTAGAAATGTTTTTTCTAATATCTCGAGAATGGTTGAATTTAGAAAAAGATTAATGAAGGGCTTTTTATTTTAAATCACATCAGAATTCATAATTTTTAGCTAAAATGGCTGACAAAAATTCAAAGTTTAGGAAATTAATAAAAATTCGATGCTCCACAAAGTTCATCAAAAATAGGTTGTCCGCCTTGTAACCAATTTTTAATTTTTCTACATGACTTCTATTTTAAATGGAAAAATTAAAAAAATGTATTTTAGATATTGCAAATCAAAGTTTTTTTTTTGTAAATAAAAAAAGAGTACTATTGTTTTTCTCAGTGTATATTTTTTCACAGTTGGACATCAATACTCTATAACCCTTTCTACTACACTATTTCGGTAGGACTCATAGTTTTTGAGATATAGATTATCAAAGATTTCTCTTACTAAAATCGATACGCCCTTTTCAAAAGTTACACTTAAGTTAAGGAAAACTCATATTTCCTCCAACACAAACGGAATACAAATTTTCATTCGAATCAAAAATACTCGTGTTCTGTCATTTGTCGATTTCATTTGGAATTGTTCATATGTGTCATCGATCGGAACAAATGATAGTCGGAAGGGTTTATCTGGTCTGGAGAACATGGCGGAAGTCGACGGATGGGTTTCCTGGTATGCAGTGATTGCATTTTCTCCTGAATGACACACCCGCGCGCAAGTTTCATGTCGAAACGTAGGATGCAGTCATCACTCACCAAAGAGAATCCATGCGCTTTTCCCTTTCACCGGCGAATATATAAAGAGACGGTGTGCGCTAGTTGGGAGAAATCTTGGTGCGAGTGAGTCACACTCTCTTACACTCTTTTTACTCTTGGAAGCTCGAGATGTGCGCTGATTCGCACTCTTCCACACTGAGGAGTACACTGAAGAGTAAACTGAAGAGTGCAACCTCATTTGACATATCCACACGCATGTTTCACCTCGGTTTACATTTTTCAGCGAATCACAGCGCTAAGTTGATTAAAAGCCACTTCTGTTCTTTTACCTGTGCGCAACCACCAGAGCGCCAGCCAGAGCGCACAGGTAAGAGCTCACCAAAGTATACCCTCCAGTGAATTTATCCGCTGCACTGTAGAGAGTTTATGCGCTCTCTTTCCACATTCTAGCACGACCGAGTGTTGAGTGAAACATAAACTTATCTTCCATCATCTTGCGCTCACACTTATTTAGAACTATGGTGATTATAGACCAAAGAGGAGCGCTCTCGTTGAGGATGATGGAGAAGGTGAATGAATTTAAGTTTCTCTTCGCTACACAGAAGATATGCACATCACTGCTGGTATGTTTTCACACTTTGAGTAACATGGGGCCGAGCTTTGTCGTGCTGCAAAACTACCTCAACGTGTCTTTTCCCATACTTTTCCTTTCCTAATGATTCTGCTAGAACCTGTTGCGTTTGACTTGAATCCTCACGATGCATTCGTGTCTGTATTTTCAAACGTTTCTATCTTTCCGGGATACTCCTTCTCTTCAATACTAAGCTCTCCACTTCTGATGCCTTGAAACTATTCGCGACGAGTTCTTTCACTAATAATGGTCTTACCATAGGTATCAACAATCAGTTGCAGATTTCTTCGAATTGAACACGAAAAGCAAAACTTCTCGCCAATGACGATGGCTCGAATGTCTCAATTTTCTCGCAAGAACACAACTGTCATCGATAAATGCTCTCAATCGCAATGATTGTGAATCTTACATTCATATACTTCGTGTCAGTATTCAGTATTCTGATGGCAAAATTGCATTCTGGCAACGACAGCAACCGCTGTGGAACAAATTGTTTCCTCGTGTCAATTGACGTATTACACTGAGTATTCATCGCGAACGCTATTGCGGCAGTCTTTTGCGCAGTTGATCACAGGCGATCATATTTTGACCCGCCAGCACCATTATTCCACATTTCTTGGCCACTTCAATCTACCTTTGGCAACACATAAAAACAACAACAATGCTTGCATGTGATGAAAAAAAAATACAGAACAGCTCTTCACCACCCGACATGAAAATCGAAGTGGCTTCCGCTGAACAAAATTGCACCACTGTTTACGATATCTTCCATTTTGCCTATATACCGAGCAAAATCTATGTGTGTAATATCAGCATTAGCAAATCATGTTGTCTGATCGCTAGCTGGATTGGGACTGAGATTTCAAATCACGAATGGCTTATTTATACTCAAACGGAACAGCAGGCGGAGCATAAATCGAAATGTTTCCTCTCTCCGTTTTTTGGAATATGTAGTGTACGGAACATGAATTTGTTCATTGATAGAAAGTGGTTCGAACAGCTTGTAGATCCTTTTCCCGCACTCAAATAATGCGACAGTTGCCACACGCTTTTCGTACAGAGTTAACTTCATCATTGCCGATGATCGATGTGAACAAGTAACGGTTGGACCGCGAAACTTGGTGAGACTGAAAAAGGGACATCAAATTAGACGACTGCTTTCGACACTTTTGGCTGATCCATCACTTTACTTCCATTTCGTAAAAATGTCGGGAGAGAGAATTGAACTCGTGACCTCTAGCGTAAGTGGTACGGATGTTACCACTACGCAAGATCGCGCTCCCCGAACCTTTGGGATGATAACAAGAAGAGTGCTATCGCGGTCCCACGGCCTCAAAAGGTTAAAGAGGAAGATCGTGGATGACATGCAAGTTCAAGCACTAAATAGTAATAAGTCAGAGAAAGTGTTTCCAACTGAAAAACATTCACTTCCCAGAAAGAAGGATCCACAACAAAATAGAAAGAAAACACAGAAATTCGAAACAATTACAGTACATTTTTTTAATACTAGATGATCAGAGAAATTTTTCAAATGGACGATTAGGCTTTTGAAATAGCAAAAGTTGTTGACACAGCAATACTTTTCTAAGACTCCAGACGCGGTTCGAATTTTTGCCGTATTATGTTTCCGGGGTATAATGTTAGGCCAGTAATTGATAACTGGAAACAAGCGAATTTCCCCACCCTATAAGAATTCTAGAAATAAAAGTGTTCCACGAACGATGCTGACCCAATTAAACCCCATGCAAGAATGAGAATTTTTCGCTCAACAGTTAATAAGGTTTCCAAATGAATCCAAATAGCAGCAGTTTCGGTTCAATTCTGCCAGTAAATAAAGCACGACTATGGCTAATGTTGCCATACATTCACTCAGTCATTGTTTCCTTCCCAACAACAACGATCAACATTGAAGGGAGTTTCTAGCCGCTGTCGAATAGCAACGAAAGACCCCGTGGATTCAATGAGAGATAAACGGGAAATGAAATGCGAAAAATTAAGAAACACAAACATTATTAACAAGACGCCGATATAATTCTTCTTTTCTGGTCCCTTTCAGTCGAGACTTTTCTCGCTGCCATTCTGTTGAAGAACTATAAAACCTTTACGGAACCAATGGAGGGTTGGGAGGATGGCGCGGATAGAGATAAATATCAGGGTACGAAAAACAGTGCAAAAAATAAATAAATATACATATATACATAACGTTTTGCAAGTCCATGTTGTTGAGGAGAGATCGTTAATATGGGAAAGTGGGACAGAATGAACCTCATAGGCCAAAGCATCATTTTAATAAATATATCATACTTCTGAATCTAGGCGTTTGACATTATTAGGTACGTACAAAACAATTGAGCTTCAATATCATTTGGACTCGAATCCCAAACGAACTCTCCATTGGGTTTTACGATTTCGATTTAGTAGAAGCTCATTTGACCCCGGCGGGTCGTTTTGTCCCTCTTCACCCTAGAAATGGATAAATAGAATGATGCTATAAGCAATAAACGACAAATAGCACATGACGGGAGAACAATTTTGGTTGTTTTCTAAATAAAGACGACGAGATTAACGTGAATCAGTTTTGTTTTCTGTTAATCCCTTTTCATGGTATGCGAGAATCTCAATTCTTGCAACTGCATCTCAATGATGTGTTCATACACATTATTATCTTCAAAGAGGTGGTGAGATAAAGGGCAGATATCTCCACTCTATGGAGCAATTCTGAATTCTGTTTTAGGAGCACATATTCCATAGAGTGATGCTAACATTTTAGGTACTAGGGTTTTAAAAATGAGATCTGTTCTGTTCGAAGAAAAAACAACAAATTTGTCACTCGAAATACGTCAATATAACATTGGTTCCATTGATTTTCTAATTTCTGGATTCTTCCCCTAAAGTGAGAATTTGGACGACAGTCGAAATATGCTTGTACGGATTATATTACATATCCGCCGATTTTTTGGTTCGGACAACCAAATTTCAAGTATATCCTGAAAAAAATTGGAAAAAAATTGTTGGTATATTCAAGTTTTGCTTATAGTGACGGAACAATGCAGAAAACTTATTTTTGCCTAAGCGGTCCAGATGCTGCTGAGAATATTGCTTGATTGAGAAAGTAAATTCTTGAAAATAGTGAAAAGTGAAATTTTCAGTCAACCCGTCTCAAATGTCATTATTGTTGAATTTTATGCCCGCTTCGAACAGCAACAACTACTTCAGCTGAAATACAATAAGAGAAAAATTTATTGACAACAGTCAAACTTAATTACTCAAACAGTCAATTCAAACAAATATTGTTTTTGAAGGACCTTGCATAATTTCTCGCCGGTTTTTTTTTATGAAAAATATTATTTATAAAATAACAATCGTAGAAAAAATATCGTTGCGAGCATTGTTCATTATTTAACCACAACTTTTTCCTATTGACTAGCTATATCTGAATTCCGTTTCAGAGGGAAACCAGTTATTCTTTTTATTATCAACATCTAAATAATTATTTTTGAAGCGTCTGTACAAATTTCTCCCTGTCAAATCCCAAAAAAAAACAATATGTTATGTATATAGAGTATTCGAAAGATCTTCTGATTATTAGCGCATTGAAATATTTTTGTAAAAAAGATTTTCACCGCAACAAAACATTTTGGCATACAACTTGACATTTATCTAAGTATTAAAAGTATTAAACTAACATGTACAAACAGTGAGAACATAAATCATGTCCCATAACGGAATCATAAACATCTGATACAACAAATGTGCTGTGCGAAAATGGAGTACTAATAAGAATTGTGAAGTCACTGAAGAGCAGAAATAGATGCTTCGATTACTTTTTACACGGTGAATAAGTTTACTCGTGTTTCAATATTAGTTTCTATTTAAGGTATAATAATTATTGAAACTATGAGTATGTTTAAATTACAACAGTAAAGCTACTAATAATTAACTAATCCCTATAAAACCTACCTACCTTTAAGATGAAACATGCTGCCAAAGAATACAGAACACAAATCGTTATGAAAACTCACAACAGTAACAACTAAAAGCTTATAAATGGCTGGGAGATTTCCGATCAAACGATAACAGAAAAACGAAAAATAAAAGCTACAGAGTAATAAGAAGCGAAAAAAATGATTTAAAAATAAGGACAATTCTAACTGTAACAAGATGTAAAGGAGATTCGGCTGGTCTATAGCTCACGAACCGTTAGGGTAATTGAATCGTTCACAGAAAGAAAGTCCAAGTGATTCATAAGTGTAGTGAGCGAGATGAAATGAGAGTTAAGTCAGTCACGTCTCCTGGGATCCATTAGCGTTTGATGGTTTGCATTCCAATAGAATCGGAAATTCTCTGATTTTTTTTTCGGTACATTATACATTACGATTATGAAAGATGAATAAGATTCCTTTATTTTTTGTAAACTTCTGATAAGTATTTACTAAACAATGTTTTTATTTTTATGTCTAAGAAATATTTGCTATAATTCTTCTTCGCGCGATACCCTTCACATGTATCACAAACATAATTAGGTTGCCGTCTTTCGCCTTTTATCTTTCTGTTTGAACATACAAAACAGTGCTTTACGCGGTTTTATAATGACAGTAGAATTAAATGTATGTTCCAAATTTCAGATCGATCCGTCAACAACCCTACAAACATTCATACATACATAGAAACAGGTCAAGCTGAATGAAACCATTTAAAAAGTAATTAGTTGTTTAGGAACTGCGGCCATTTTGGAATTGGATTTTTCATTATCTGCTATGTTCTACTAGTCGAGAACTTTCTTTTGATACCTTTTTTCTTTTGATAATTGAGGTTTAAAAAAAATATATATGGCGCCATTTTGTGGTGGCGGCCATTTTGGATTTGCATTATTCATAAATAACTGTGTTCTACTAGTCAATCTCTTTCATTTGATATACATATTGATGGGATTCTGAGAAAATGTGTAATCCGCCATTTTGTAGCGGCCACCATCTTGGATTTACATTTTTCATAAATAACTGTATTCTACTAGTCAATCTCTTTCATTTGATATACAAATTGATGGGATTCTGAACATGTGTAATCCGCCATTTTGTAGCGGCCACCATCTTGGATTTACATTTTTCATAAATAACTGTGTTCTACTAGTCAATCCCTTTCATTTGATATAAATATTGATGGGGTTCTGAGAAAATTTCTAATACGCCATTTTGTAGCGGTCGCCATCTTTGATTTACATTTTCTATAAATAACTGTGTTCTACTGGTCAAGCCCTTTCATTCGATACCCATATTGATGGGGTTTTGGGAAAACTCATATTGATGGGATTTTGAGAAAATATGTACATAACCTGCCATTTTGTAGCGGCCGCCATCTTGGGTTTTCAAGATCATAGAATACGCAGTTTTTTAAAGACACCAGAGATAAAGATGTGTTCCAAATTTCAGATCAAACGGTCAACAGGAAGGGGGTTAAATTTTTATTATTGTGGTACAGCGCTACAGACAAAGTTACAAAGTCACAAACACACAATCGGGTCAACCTAGATAAAACCGTTTGATAAATAAGTGCAAATCATAATTATATTACGTTTAACGAGAAAAAAATCGTTTTTTATGACTCGATTATCCGGAGGATTCGATTATCCGGAGTGAAAAAAAATCAAAACTCCGGATAATCGAGTTCGACCTGTACTTAGTACCGTTATCTAATACAATAAGTTCACAACACATTAAAATTCGTTTAGAAAAAGTGTAAACTTACAAATTGTTGCTTAAATTATAATATTAGTATACTTCTTTGCTGTGGTGGCTGAGTGTAGACAAACGACCGCAAAGGGTTAATATAGATTTCGATACAGATTTTCTGAGAAAAAACTCTGATAAAAAGATTTTTTGAGACCAAAAACACAGATTTTATTATGGCAACCCTGGTTGTTAGTTAAAAATTTCGTTTGGGTAGCAAAGTTTTGAGCGTTAAAATCTCTTTGTCGGTTGAAGAAAGTGGTATATAACTTGACTGATGCAAAATGTATGAGTAATGCTGGTTACTTATTGGAACAAAAACTTGTTTCAACAGCGAAATTACACGAAAATTACTCACACATATAGAATAGCGTGCAGTGTTGTGTTCAGAAACTATGACAAATTTGTGAATTTTGTTGATATAAACCCGTTTTCCTATATATATTTTTTTTTCACAAAATTGAACTCGGAGACAAAGTGAACTGAAATTTTGTTTAGAATTCCTTACAAACTGTACACTATTTACTAATACGGTGGGTAAACAATGAAACCGTTCATTAATGGTGTAACAACTTCTTTGCGTCAGAAATCAAGCCTTCGTTACACTTTATATGGACGTCAAAAAAAAGATTATGTACGCGGGTAACGAGATTCGTGTCAGGGGGAGTAGTAGTGTGGATTGAAGTCAGGTTGAACGAAGAGGCAGATTTGTGTTCATTAGTCACGTCAATTAGAATAACCAACAATACAAAATTCCAGAACGGCATTTACTTTCTTGGTGATTAAATAAATGATGACAGAAAACAAACAATGTTAACTGCTTGGAAAAAGGCTGAATATTTGCCTCAGCAGAGATTCATTACTAATACCCTAGCGTAAATATTTCCCTTTCGCTATCTCCCCTCCTTGTTTATATTTATCATTACAGCTGCATAATTTGCAACACAACACAATCGTCAATCATAGCATAAAATAATTAGGCGATGGTTGCATCGTTACAGGGCCAATGCACACGGGAGCAGATACAAATGGGGTTTCAGCGTAGCGAAGATGCACTATTTTTACGTACAGGTTATGAAGTACGCATGTACGCACACAAATATTGATATATCGATGGCTTGAAGTAACTAAATATACACTCACTTATCTCTGATTTGCGTTCTTCTCAACAGAAGCCCTTTTTGTTAATATTGCCAGTCTAGATTAGCTTAGCTGTCATCCTTTGTGGAGAGAGTTTTCCTACCGTCATGCGAAACCAAATCACTGACAAAATTTCAGAACATTTATTTTCTTGGTGAGCTGACGATAGCCTAGCTTAATGATTCCCCATACAATTGTGTAGCTTAGAAACCTAATGCAATGGCGTCAGTTTGATGTTTGATGAATGATTGCAATGCTAGAAACATCAGCGAGTCAGTAATTTGGTCGCGTTCACAGCTCAATCCGAAACTAAGACATGTAAGACTTTAAACTTTTTCAGTTCATTCGTCTCTAACCTTCAAAAAGGCCCTTGGAAAACTTTACTTTATCCATCATATTACTCCTCCACCCCCATTGCCTTGAGAAAGGCATTCAATCGCTCGCCGTTCAGCACGCCCAGCAACGATGTTGTTCAGTCGATTTCCTCACGAAGAATGAAGTCTGCCAGAGCGAGGTCCACTGTTTATACTCTAGGCAAATATTCCCCTTCGTTCTTCTTCTTTCTCCTTCGTTCACGGCGACTTTACTCTTACGATTTCCCTTCGTTGCTCGTCGATAAGTTGCTCGTTATAGACAGCTCTGTTCGGGAAAGCAAACAAACGGACAGAACAAATGTATGAGGAAATGGGAATGCTTCCAATTTTCATCAATTTAAACCATATACAGACTATGGGACTGTAATATATAGCATATCAAACAAATCTTAGGTAATTTCCGATTCGTTTGCTATGTAAATCGCCAAAATCCGTTCGCGGCAAAAATAGTTATTAACGTTAACTTTATTTCATAAAAACGTGATCTGTTTTCTGATTTGGCACCCTAATGAAAGACGTAGTTCTACGTCAAAAGGTTCGTTATTTGAAACATGACGTTTTGGGTAACCAATTGCATATGAGGAATGTTTAAAAATAGAAAGGAGAAATAATTCTGCGTAGGAATTGCCCTATAAAAAAGTAATAAAACATTGTACATATGAAGTTTAGTTTCGGTCATCACATTTTTATGTAGATGATCGTTGTTTAATCACTTGGTAAAATAATCCATCATTTAATAAAGCTCCTCTCCCGTGGTAAACCATATCTGCTTACCAAAAGTTCCTCGCCACCCCCACGACTTGCGATAGGCCATGAATTATGATAATCGTGCTGTATGTAATCCCCATTCCCCAATAAAACTTACCAATATGCTTGTGGTATGCCTACCTGTTCCGCGCACATGCGGCCGCATTTTCTAAATCCCCACAGGAGCGTTGGTGTATTTTGATAAGCGTATATAGAGCTCGAAAACCATGAAATTATGTTCTCGCATCGAAAATCTCCATCCGAGCGAGTCACGTACGAAATTCGTTCTTTCTCCTGCTTCTCTCTCTCTGTCCTTCGGGTGATTCGGTACGGTATCAGTCAATCAATCGGAGAAACTTATTCATAAACATTTCGGCGGAAAAATCGTTTTCATGTACTGCCTTTTCCACCAGAATAGCGCACGTGCTTTTCCATATCGAAAATCGAACATGAAAAGTTGTTTTTTTTTTCAAAATCTATTCGAATATTGTTGAAGTTTTAAAGGTCGGCTTTTGTGGGAAAATATTTCTAAATAAAATGTCGGTATGCCCAATGGTTCAATGATTCTTGATTTAATGGCCAACACTTGCACTTTTTTTTCATTTCATCACCATCAAATTAGCGTGAACCAATGCGAGATCGATTGTGTCTGAAAATTCGTTTTACACCATAAGTGGCACAGCAATGCGTCCAATTATTCCACTCAGCATGACAGTGGCATGTTGCTTCATTCGTGCCGAGTGAAAAAATAATCTGAGTCGACAACAGTTTCGAAACAAAGCGCCACGTGCTCCAGATTGATTGATGAGAAACGATTCGTTGGCCATTTATTTCCACTTCACGCCGAACGTCGGGAGGGGGTGTTCAGTGCAAAGCCAACGTATTCTGAATGTTTCATTTTCCCGGTTTTTCACTGTTCTGAATTCTAGGAGGGAATGCGTCGTACACAAGATGCATAAAGTTAATTTTTCTGAAGTAGAACATTTAAAAATCTTGAAACAATGACAGAATATAATAATCAACGTTCGTATTTTGCGCCAGTTTTCAACGCAATCCACGAATTACAAATTGGGAAATCATCCCAATCATTAAATCTTCAATTTCGTTAGCATTTTCTTGAACGAGTCAATCCACAAAGTAAAATGAAGCTAATCATTAGCAAACCGTGACGAAAAGAGTGAATTATCCCTTTTTTCCGGTTCGGCCTGCTAAATCTTATTCCACAGAACGATAAAGTTAATCAGAAAGTCTAAGCACAATTGTACCTCCCGTCAGGGCCAGAGAAAAAAATAACAAAAAGTAAGTTTAATTTGTAGCAATAAAGTATGACAGATATATGGGGCCGAAATTCCTAATGTCAACAAAAAGGCAGATTGAAGAAATATCAAAACAAGAGAACCGAAAAAAGAATTTAATTTCTCACAAAGCGAGCAGTTCGGTGGACTGAGATGAAATTACTGTTCTGTCGCTTGGATGATTAAGGGTTTGCTCACCCTTGCTTGTAGGAATCCTAATGTTTTAGGTGATGCCAGCTTGATTGAACGAATTTAACATTACAAACAATTATTCGTCTTCGTTGTAACGACAGCGATTTGCTCACTTTTTAAAATAGAAACAATCCTAATCGACGCTTGAAAGACCATGTGTCGAAGCTTATTTATGTGACACCCGGAAAAACCTTATGTAGTGACCGTGTCAGGGTTCTCTTATTTATTCATTTCCTTTGTAATTTCCCGCTCCAAAAATAGCATCTCAACAGGGTCACACCTACAGAGCGTAACGTTGCTTCTAACGTGTCCCATTTGGACATTGCGGCCACTCTTCTAGAGCAGTGATTTAGAGATAAGCTCCAAGCTGTTTGGTGGTGCCAGGGAGTGGATCAAAGCATACACCTGGCTTCTCTATCGGATCAACCTTTGTTGCGAACCGTTTGGGCGAACTTTTCTTGAATGAAAGTTGCCAGAGAAATGCCATTCATTTCATTACGGTAATTTGGGACAAACTCCTGGGAAAACCTTTTCCGCACGGTAGAGTTCATTTCATTTTCACCGCATGACGACAAGGATCAGAGTGAGGTATTGTGGAGGAATGCCACTATGCCGTGAGTGGTGTCGTGCCTGGGGAACACTGATATCGGTGTTGAAGGATCCAAATCAGCAGATATGCAGAAAATTGGGAACGTATGATATGAGTATTAGGGGGTCTCCGTAGCCACATTGGTTGCGCGTTCGCTTAGTAAGCGATCGATCGTGAGTTCAAAACTCAGGGCCCTCATTGACCAACTTTGTGTTGTTACAGAATAGCTACGTCCACGCAACAATCATCAGCGATGGAGATCGATCCACGGTCGAATAAAGATCGATTCGTCCATACAACTGCTCTGCTCTGCAATAAACATCGGGCTGCTGTTCTATAAATAACTCAACAATGATCAACAACTGTCTCCGCTGTCCGGTCTAACTGGATAATGGAAGAACAGATAGAAAACTCTTACGCCTAAATGGCTACTGTGTAAATGTGTACCATATGCAATGTTATAGTAGGGAATAGTCTAACGCCGAAAAATGGCAACTGTGTAATGTGCTAATTATAGTATAGATATGATAACCATGTGACAAGTACACGATTAAAATTCGGCTCTGTTACAGCTAAAATGCTAATGAGCCTAAAATAAACAAAAGGGATAAAAAAAAAATATGAGTATAATTGTGTCCATATGCCAATCTGACATCGGTGAGTTATTATTTTTCTCACGTTACCGAAATGTTTAGTTTGGGATTCTCTAATAACTTAGTAAACATTTGTGACCATTCAATTTAGAGTAGATTCTTGCTTAAACATCAGCGCGTTCACGAAACAGGTATGTCTTGTATAAAAACTAAATTGAATGAAAATGAAGGGAAATGAAAACATTTTCGGTTCGCTTCATTTTTTTCATAGTTTAAATCGGTGTCCACTAGTATGCGCGCTATCGGTTTAGCCATCGGCCATGAAATTATACGCGAATGTTATTTCAACGTTTCACGCATGGTTAAGCAAAGCGACTTGTGGAAGCCGAAGGTGATTCCTAATTAGAGTTCAAGTTGTAAAGTGTATAATTGATAAACACATTGATACTTATCTCGAATGTGTATCATTCAGAATTACAGTCCCATATTTGTCGAAAATCTCTACATACACAAAGGAGAACATAATAACACAACATAATTGCACTCAAAATAACACGCTCATTAAAAGTTGTGTCGCTCGAATTGATTTTCTAATTATTTACAATTATACACTGCGTTTCACAATTATAGAACCACTACTTTTTTCTGAGTTTTCAGGGATATGTCAGAAATCGGTTGAATTGAAGTATATAGTGTAGGACATAATAACTTTCTTCATTTATAAGACCGGACATTTGAACTTTATTGTTGTGTCCAGGCGCGAAATATTTAAAAAAAACTGAAATTCCAGAACCAGATGGAAAAACTCTCACTCTGTTACAAAATAATGTCAATTTCACATGAAATACTTAAGTTTCTAATTCGTAGATCATCTTTAGTTCTCAATCAGTTCAAATAATCCATTCGGGATGGTTTCGACCAAGCTGTGCCATGTTGTAGTGTGTATCTCGCTCTACGCAGGAGATACTGCTAGTTTAAGTAAGATCTTCACATCACTAATACGGCTTGTAAGCTGCATCTATTATTCGTACGAATACTCCCCATAAGTTTTGGCAGGTTTTTGATCTGGTACCAGTCCAGAATCTGAAGTCCCTATTTATTAAACCATGCCATGACCTTCCAGATTTTATGAACTGATGCCAAACTATCCAAATTATGTTTTTGATGCAAACACATGATGACTGTTCAGTCGTTTTGATAATAAGCTATCTAAACCATGTCTTCCGAGAAATTTTTTTCCAAACCATAAAATTCCCATCTCAAGAGCTGCGGGTCCAAAAACTAATGTGGAACCCAATCCCATGGATTTTACTTTTTCAGACGAACTTCTCTGATGGAAAGAAATTCAACTTAAGGTGGTTGTACACTATGGAAACTTGAAAAAATTCAAAAAATATTTCTGTTTGTCCGATGCTCCGTTCCAAAGTTACAAGCCAATTAGTGGACCCAAATCTTTGCGTTAGGAGCGCGGATCCAAAATTTAAAACGCATTTTTCTAGAAGCTAAGTTTTGCAAACTGGTGGGATTTCTATCTTCGGAACGGTCCATCCGATTTTGATGAAATAGTTTTCCCCAGATTCTCCACTAATATACCTGTTATCGTACGTAGGATTTTTTTTTGATATTTTGGAAAATAAAATTTTATTTTATTTTATTTTTTTTTGAATGTTTTTGTCTCGATTTTTGAAGCAAAAACGCATTTTTTTACAAAAAAAAATGCCGCCATTTCGTCAAAAATCTATATTTTGAAAAAATCCTACGTACGATGACAAGAAACATATACAAGATCACGTAAGAAAATAATTGCTTGGAATCAGTCTACTAGAAAAAAAACTTGTAGAACTCCCACCAGTTTACAAGGTTTTGATTGCAAGGGTTCAACAAACCGGTTGCGGCCACCAATATATTTTTTGTTTGTTAAGTAATATATACCTAATAAATCTGTGATATCAGATTAATCTTAGTAATTTATTCTCTCGTTGAAAAAAATCACATACTTTTTATGATGTTCATAGTGTACTACCCCCTTAAATAGAATTTCTACGGGCAGGATTTACGGAATGTGTCATGTAATGTTTCAACTGGTAACGTTGCAGGCGGCAGATTGATGGTTTGAGGAAAATATTTTCAAAATTCCTGGTTCAGATAGCTTTTCGTTAACACGAATGCACAGTCAGAAGTGCAACGAAGTACTTCAGAATCATTCACTTCTGTATTTGCATTAAAACACCGTGATAATTGGATAATTTGGCATCAATTCGTAAATCCGGAAAGTCATGGCATGATTTAATGAATAAGGGGTTTAGATTCTGCACTGGTCAGCTTGTTTACCAGATCAAAACCATGTTAAGAACTTATGAGGAGTATTCGTACGAATAGTAGATGCAGCTTACAATCAGTTTAAGTGATTTGAAGAGCTTAAACGAGCAGTATCCTCTGCGTAGAACGAGATACACACTACAACATGGCACAGCTTGGTCGAAACCACCTCGAATGGGTTATTCGAACTGATTGAAAACTAGAGATGATCTACGAATTAGTCACTTATTGTAATTCATGGGAAATTGACATTAATTTTGTAAAGGAGTGAGAGTTTTTCCATCTGATTCTATAGTTATGAAACACTGGGATTTTAGTGTTTTTTTTTAATATTCCGTGCTTGAACACAACAATAAAGTTCAAATGGCCAGTCTTATCAATGAAGATAGTTATTATACCCTACACTATATACTTCAATTCAACCGACTTCTTACATATCTATGAAAACTCAGAAAAATGAATGGTTCTATAGTCGTGAAACGCAGTGTATTGTCAGTTCAACGAATTTTATACCTAAAACAGACATTTATTTGTATAAGCGTATTTAAGACTACATTGTAATCGTTTAGAAAATTTGATATACTAGTTCATGCATCAAAATATTGGCCCCTTCGAAGTAGTCCCCATTCACAGTGACGAACACTCTGTCCAATTCCTATATGACTAGTTGGTTTTTGCCCATGTCACGTCACTATGTCACGTGAGACTTTTTCCATAAAAGAGGCTTTAACTTTGCAGTTCATTCGCCTCTAACCCGCGAAACGAAGATGATTTCAATTTATGAATGAATGTGTTGCACGCGAGTACAGGAGGGTTAATTTAAATGTTTTACTACTGAATTCAATACCAAATTTTCTCAACTTTCGAATAGAATCATTTTAAGTAGTGTGCTTTTAATTAGAGCTGGTTCAAGGCTATTTTCATAGAAAACATAGATTTATGTAGACTCTCAATGCGTCAAATTGTTCAGAGAACTAAACGAAATAAAAGTTCTGTTTTACGCTCAAGAAACCAGTGCGCTAGTAAGCTGGTTGAGAGGCTTTAAACTTTGCAGTTCATTCGCCTTCAATACTCCCGCGCACACTTGCGAACAAATATTCGGACTACTGTGTTAAAATATTTCTGCGCAAATCATCTCATCGTAAACTCTCGGATACGAGAAAAATATGTTTGTGATAATTCCTTCCCTGACAAATAAGATTTCAGGATTATAGTTTATTGTTTATGGTTAAACTCTTCGGACACTGTTGTTGTTTTTGCTTTGTACGGGGATTAACTCAAAGGATAATCTGGTAGATTGCTTTAGATCTCATTGTATTTGCAAGTTTCTTGAAAAAAACGGACCATTCACTAATTGTACAATGGTAAAATCGCTAACTTATGTTAATATATATGTTGAAAATTCTACAATAATAAAATAAGTAAAAAAAACTTTTTAAGTTAAACGGTTTAATTGTGCTTAAACATAATAATGTACTAAAAGCTAGAAAATAATTAGGCAGGTAGCAGTTAGCAGTTATCACACCTCTCCTTCATTAGTCTAGGGCATTAATAAGACTAAAATACAATCGAGGGACATATGAGGAAGTCGCTAATTGTGGATAATGGAAATGGTTTTTTTAGATGATATGGAATCAGCTATTTTGTAGCGGCGACCAAATTGGATTTTTCAAGATAAGCAGTTTTAAAATGACAGCAGAGATAAAGGTGTTTTATAAATTCGGACAGTTCCTATTGGTCAAATTTCTATTAATGTGGGACAACCCTACAGACATATAAACAGTTCAAGCTAAATAAAACCGTTTAATAAAGTAATTTGCTATTTTGTGATTGCGGCCATCTTTTATTTGGATTTCTCGTGATCTACTGTGATCTACTGTTCAAGCCCTTTCATTTGATACCCATAATAATAGGGTTTCGAGAAAATATGTAGTCCCCCATTTTGTAGTGGCAGCCATCTTGGATTTGCATTTTTCATGAATAACTGTGTTGTACTAGCCAAGCCGTTTCATTTGATACCCATATTAACGGGGTTTTTACATAATATGTAGTCTTCCATTTTGTAGTGGCAGCCGTCTTGGATTTACATTTTTCATAAATAACTGTGTTCTACTAGTCAAGCCCTTTCATTTGATACCCCTATTAATGAGGTTTTGGAAAAATATATAGTCCGCCATTTTGTAGTAGCAGCCATCGTGGGTTTGTATTTTTCATAAATAACTGTATTCTACTAGTGAAACCATTTCATTTGATACCCATATTAACGAGGTTTTGATATAATATGTAGTCGACCATTTTGTAGTGGCAGCCGTCTTGGATTTACATTTTTCATAAATAACCGTGTTCTACTAGTCAAGCCCTTCATATGATACTCATATTAATGAGGTTTTGAGAAAATATATAGTCCGCCATTTTGTAGTGGCAGCCATCTTGGATTAGTATTTTTCATAAATAACTGTGTTCTACTAATGAAGCCCTTTCATTTGATACCCATATTGATACAGTTTTGAAAAAAAAATATATATGTGCTGCCATTTTGTGGTGGCGACCATTTTGGATTTACATTTTTCATAAATAACTGTGTTCTACTAGTCAAGCCCTTTCATGTGATATCCATATTGATGGGGTTTTGGAAAACCCCATATTGATAACGTTTTGAGAAAATATTTAATCCGCCATTTTGTAGCGGCCGCCATCTTAGATTTTCAAGATCATGAAATACGCAGTTTTATAATGACTACAGAGATAAAGATGTGTTCTAAATTTCAGATCAATCGGTCAACAGGAAGGGTTTCAAATTTCTATTAATGTGGTAAAGCGTTACAGACAAACATGTTACAAACATACAAACATACAAACAAGAAGAAAGAAGAAAGGTGTGCAGGAGACAAAAAAAACCAGGCCCAGATGCGAGCGAAGTAAGGGAGATGCTCTGATCGCACCCAGAAAGGAGAGATGCTCTTCGAGCTCAAGAGGGATCCGGCGGTCAAAAGTTCAGCCTTCAAGGAACTGGTTGCGAAGTCGCTCGGTGAGGAGGCGAAGGTAAGGGCTCTATCCAGGAATCAGTGGTTGAATGCAGAAATCTCGAAGAAATCACGACAGACGAGGAGTTAAGGCGCGAGTTAATAGAACAGTGTAAGCTGGACAATACACCAATGACGATCCGTATGAGGAAGGCGTATGGTGGCACGCAGACGGCGTCGATACGGCTCTCAACAGTCGCAGCCAATAAGATGGTAGAAACGACCAAAATAAAAGTTGGCTGGTCGGTTTGCTCGCTGAAGTGGCCAAGCGGATGGAGAGATGCTTCCAGTGCATGGGCTTTGGACATTAGGCAAGAAGCTGCACAGGCCCCGACAGGTCTGAACTGTGCAGGAGATGCGGTGAGAAAGGGCATGTTGCGAGAGACTGCACGAAGCAACCGAAATGCCTGCTCTGCAAACCAGAGAATGGCAGCGACCATGCAACAGGAAGCTTCAAGTGTCCCTCGTATAAGAAGGCGTTAGCAGAATCGCAGTAACGGAGATAATTCAGATCAATCTGAACCATTGCAACACAGCTCAGCAACTGTTGTGGCAGTCGACAACAAAGACAAAATGCGACGTTGCAATCATAGCGGAGCCGTACCGAGTACCCCGTGATAATGGCAGCTGGGCGACGGATAGCTTAGGGATTGCTGAAATACAGGTGATGGGCAGATATCCTATCCAGAAAGTGGTTGGAGGTTCACATGAAGGTTTCGTAATCGCCAAAATTAATGGAATCTTCATGTGTAGTTGCTACGCACCCCCGAGATGGACAACTGAGCAATTCCACCAGATGCTAGACGCAATGACCGAGGAACTAATCGGTAGAACACCGATCGTCATTGGAGGCGACTTCAACGCCTGGGCGGTGGAGTGGGGAAGTAGATGCACCAACATCATAGGGTACAGTCTACTGGAAGCTCTAGCAAAGCTGGAAGTAACGTTACTGAACGAAGGTACCACCAGCACTTTCCGGAAAGATGGGCGCGAATCCATCATCGACGTTACTTTTTGCAGTCCGTCACTGTTGGCGAGTACGGAGTGGAAAGTGTGCGAGTCGTATACGCACAGTGATCACCAGGCGATCCGGTCAGAATCGGTCAACGAAACCACGTGCTAGTTCGGAGGACAACAAGCGGTGAGCGGAAGTGGAAGACGAATGCTTTCGACAAGGACCTTTTCGTCGAAGCACTTCGTCTAGCTAGCGGAGCTTCAGATTGGAACGCAGAAAAATTGACAGATCTACTGGTGAGAGCATGCGACACTACCATGCCGAGGAAAGTTGTACCAAAAAATGGAAGACGCCCAGCTTACTGGTGGAACGACTCTTATCGCAACCTTCGCGCTAGCTGTCTTCAAGTCAGAAGACGCGTTCAAAAAGCACGAAATAGCGCTGATAAAGAGGAACGTAATACGGTGTACCGAGCAGCTAGAGCCGCCTTGAAAAGGGGAATTACACTGAGCAAAGCGAACTGTTTCAAGGAGCTGTGCCGAGATGCAGATGCCAACCCATGGGGCAACGCGTATCGAGTCGTGATGGCGAAGATCAGAGGACCTGTGACGCCCGTCGAATCGTGTCCCGAGAAGCTGAAGGTCATTGTGGAGGGTTTATTTCCGATGCATGATCCTACGATATGGCCACCGACACCGTACGCCGAAATAGCTACCGAACGTTCTCAAGTTTCCAGTGAAGAACTGGTAGCAGTGGCGAAGAGACTGCAGGTAAACAAAGCGCCCGGCCCCGACGGAATCCCCAACGCGGCCTTAAAAACGGCGATTCAGGCGTTCCCGGACATTTTCAGGATAGTGCTACAGAAATGCCTGGATGATGGTCACTTTCCTAAGAAATGGAAGATCCAAAAGTTAGTGTTGCTGCCAAAACCAGGAAAGCCCCCGGGGGTACCAACATTCTATAGGCCTATATGCCTGCTGGATACTCCGATTCCGGAAAGGTAGGTCCACCGTTGATGCTATCCGGACAGTGGTTGAAAAAGCAGAGAAGGCGTCACAGCAAAAGCGGAGGGGCGACCGACATTGTGCTATAGTAATGATCGACGTGAGGAATGCTTTCAACAGCGCTAGCTGGGAAGCCATTGCCGAGTCCCTACACCGTATGAAGGTTCCTGGGTACCTGTGCAGAATTCTAGGAAGCTACTTCCAGAACCGCGTCCTAGTCTACGAGACGAGCACGGGGCAGACAACGTTGAATATAACGGCCGGAGTACCACAAGGCTCTATCCTGGGCCCAACGCTCTGGAACGTAATGTATAACGGAGTACTGAATCTGAAGCTTCCCAAAGGCGTGGAGATCGTGGGCTTCGCGGATGATATCGCTCTCACAGTGGCAGGCGAGACACTCGAAGAGGTGAAGATGCTTGCAACCGAGTCCATCGTCTCAGTAGGGAACTGGATGCAAGCAGCGAAACTGCAGATTGCTCATAATAAAACGGAAGTATTGTTGGTGAGTAACTGCAAAGCCGTGCAGCGAGCGGAAATCACAGTCGGGGAACACGTGATAACTTCTAAGCGTAGGTTGAAATACTTGGGAGTTATGATCGACGACCGGCTGAATTTCAACAACCACGTCGACTACGTCTGCGAGAAAGCAGAGAAGTCCATTAGCGCGATAGCGAGAATAATGCCGAATAACGCAGGACCTTGCAGTAGCAAAAGGCGTCTCCTGGCTGCTGTATCCTCGTCCATACTGCGGTACGGAGCACCAGCCTGGTCTGCGGCTCTCGAAACCCACCGGAATCGTAGAAAACTGGACCGTACGCTTCGGCTCATGGCGATGCGAGTTGCGAGCGCGTATAGGACGATCTCGTTGGAGGCAGTCTGCGTTATCGCCGGCATGATCCCTATTGGCATCACTCTGGCGGAAGACAGAGAGTGCTACAGACGAATGGAAATCAGGGGTATCCGGAAAACAGCGAGAGTAGAATCACTCTTGAAGTGGCAGCCGGAATGGGACACGGCGGAGAAAGGCAGGTGGACGTATGGGCTCATACCGGTACTATCGACCTGGCTGAACAGGAAGCACGGGATGGTGAATTTTCATCTGACACAGTTCCTGTCTAGACATGGCTGCTTCAGGCAATATTTGCACCGGTCAGGGCACGCAACGTCGCCCTGTCCGGTCCCTGTCCGGAGTATGAAGATGTGGAGGAAACACCAGAACACGTGGTATTTGTGTGTCCCAGGTTCACCGCAAGACGCGAGGGGCTGCCTGCACTTCATGCCGGGAACATAGTGGAGAAAATGTGTCGTGACGAGGGCACCTGGAACGCTGTGAACAGTGTAATCATACACATCATGTCCGAGCTACAGCGGAAGTGGAGGGCCGACCAGCGTAGTAATAACCCCTGACCATAGAAGAGGAACAAATTCGAGGGCTGTTGCAAAGTGTAGTATCCCACGAGAGTCGTTGTGACGGAGTGCGCGTTATGTTGGAGGGCACTGCCTAATCGGCGCTCCGTTGGGAAGAGAAATCCTGCGAGGGTGGCTGTGACGGGGCGCGCGTCAAGTTGGAGGGCGCTTCCTAATCGGTTCACGTCTCGACAGATGAGAAACCCCGCGAGGGTGACTGTGACGGGTTGCGCGTCAAGTTGGAGGGCAATTCCTAATCGGTACACGTCTCGACGGGTAAAAGGAAGCTGCGGATGTGCGTGGCGGAGTACAACGGAAGCGTAAATGAGATGTATAGAGAAAAAGGGAAGGATCAACGCTAGTTAGCGTTGAAAACTCGTGAAGTGCATGAGCACAGCCGCCCCCTGAAGTAGTCGCCTAGATGTGGTCCCGGGGGGAATGAGGCTACGAGTAGAGGGCTTGGTTTTTGTGGGTGCGATCCCCACTCGACGTCTGGGTTATCCCTTCCCAGATAAGGCTGGAAGAGCGTTCCTCACCTCTATAAAAAAAAAAAAAAAAAAAAAACATACAAACATACAAACATACAAACATACAAACATAGCAGCAGAGCCATACAAACATAGCATAGCAGAGCCGTATCAAGTACCTCCAGATAACGGAAACTGGGTGACCGACAAAGCTAGAATAGCTGCAGTGAAGACAACGGGAAGATACCCCATCCAGGAAGTGGTATCCAACGCATATGAAGGGTTCGTGATAGCCAAAATAAATGGAATCTTCGTATGTAGCTGCTATGCCCCCCCGAGATGGACGATAGAGCAGTTTGACCAGATGCTCCACAATCTAACCGAAGAGCTCGTCGGAGCCCTATAGTCATCGGCGGAGACTTCAATGCCTGGGCAGTGGAATGGGGTAGCAGATTTACCAACACGAGGGGCTTTAGTCTGCTGGAAGCTCTGGCAAAGCTGAATGTGAGACTGGCCAATGAAGGTTGCACCAGCACCTTCCATAGAGATGGTCGAGAATCAATTATTGATGTCACATTTTGCAGTCCGACACTGGCATCAAACATTAATTGGAGAGTGTGTGATGATTATACTCACAGCGACCACCAAGCAATTCGCTACACCGTCGGCAGCCAGAACTTAGTAAAAAGACGAATAATGAGAACAGAGGGTCGAAGATGGAAGTCGAAGGAATTCGACAAAAATCTCTTCCTGGAAGCACTCCGAGAGGAACGATCAATCTCTTCCTGTGAATTGACAAGTATGGCGCGACGAGCGCCAGTGAATTGACAAGTATAATGGTGAGAGCATGTGACGTCGCCATGCCGAGAAAAAGAACACCGAAAAACGAACGCTGCCCAGTTTATTGGTGGAACGAGGTGATTAACTCCCTTCGCTCGGACTGTCTCCGAGCGAGAAGGAGAATGCAGAGGGCTAGATCTACTAGCGAAAGAATAGAGCGTAGAGAATTATTCAAAACGGCAAAAGCCGCCCTTAAGCACGAAATCAGGTCCAGCAAGAGAAACTGCTTCAAAGAGTTATGCCGCGATGCCGATGCGAACCCTTGGGGCACAGCATATAGGGTAGTGATGGCCAAAATCAGAGGCCCATCGATGCCCCGTGAAAGCTGTCCGGATAAGCTGAAGAAAATCGTAGAAGGGCTCTTCCCGAAGCATGATCCGATTAGCTGGCCAGCAACGCCATATGGCGATGATGAAGAACGCGTCGAGAGAGTGTCAACAGAAGAGCTGATTACGGCAGCAAGAAAATTTAAAGTCAACAAAACACCTGGCCCCGACGGAATCCCAAATGTGGCGATTAAAGCCGCAATACAAGCGAACTCTGACATTTTCAGGGCAACGCTGCAAAAGTGCCTGGATGAGGGGTACTTTCCAGACATGTGGAAGAAGCAGAGACTGGTGCTACTGCCAAAACCAGGGAAGCCACCAGGGGATCCATCCTCGTATAGACCGATTTGCCTCCTTGATACCCTTGGGAAACTGTTAGAGAAGATCATCCTCAACAGGCTGTCGAGATGCACAGAAAGTGAACAAGGACTCTCGAGGATGCAGTTCGGATTTCGGAAAAATAAATCTACGGTGGATGCCATCTTGTCAGTTGTCGAAGCAGCTGAAAAAGTGTTGAAGCAGAACAAACGTGGAAATCGATTTTGCGCAGTAATTACGGTCGACGTAAAAAATGCGTTCAACAGTGCCAGCTGGGAAGCTATCGCCGAAGCGTTGCACAGACTGACGGTACCAAACTATGTTTGTAAGATCCTGAAAAGCTATTTCGAGAACCGAGTTTTGATTTATGACACAGACAAGGGACAGGAGTCATTTAACATAACAGCGGGTGTCCCACAGGGTTCCATCTTGGGTCCAACACTATGGAATGGAATGTACGATGAAGTGCTGAGGTTGAAGCTTCCGCAGGGTGTAGTGAATACCGGCTTCGCCGACGATATATCCTTGACGGTAACAGGCAAGTCCCGAGAGGAAGTAGAAATGTTGGCTACTGAGGCATTACAAACTGTTGAAGATTGGATGAACGATGCTAAACTGCGGATCGCACACCACAAAACAGAAATGGTGATAATCAGCAACCACAGAGCAGTACAGCAGGCGGAAATAACAGTTGGGGCGCATACTATCGTCTCCAAACGCGAACTTAAATACCTGGGTGTTATAATAGACGACCGACTCAATTTTAAGAGACACGTGAAATACGCGTGTGAAAAAGCGGCTAAAGTTTCCACGGCGTTTGCTAGGATAATGCCCAATAATGCAGGGCCAAGCAGTAGTAAGAGGCGCCTTCTGGCCAGTGTAGCCACTTCGATATTGCGATACGGTGGTCCGGCTTGGACAGCAGCGCTTAAGTTACAACAAAACCGTAGGCTGTTGAACAGAACTTACCGGATGACGGCGATGAGAGTAGCCAGTGCCTATAAAACGATATCTGCGGAGGCGGTATGTGTCATAGCCGGATTGGTTCCTATCGAAATCACTCTGAGCGAAGATAGTGTGTGCTACAATCTGAGAACGACAAGCACACAGAGCAATAGAGAAGCTCGAGTAACAGCAAGAGCCGACTCCATGAGGAAGTGGCAGCAGGAGTGGAACAGCACCCCGGTAGATGGACCCACAGACTGGTTGCTTTAGACGGTACTTGCACAGATTCGGCCATGCAAGTTCACCGTTCTGCCCTGAGTGTGATGGAATAGAGGATACGCCGGAGCACGTGGTTTTCTACTGTCCTCGCTTTGTCCAAGAAAGAGAACAAATGTACCGGGAGATCAGCCCAGATGTGAACGCTGGAAACGTTGTTCAACGAATGTGCGAAAATGAGAGCACGTGGAATGCGGTTAATTCTGCTATTACCAAAATACTCACGATGCTCCAACGAAGATGGAGAGATTAACAAAGAAGTAGCAATTCATAGAGATGAGTGCATGAGCACAGCCTCCTCCCGAAGTAATACCAAACGGTGGTTCCGGGGGGGGGGGAAAGGCAAGGCGCATAGGAGGTGGTTTTAGTGAGTAAAGGCTGTTTTAGACGTTACTTGTACCAGTATCGAACAAGTAATTGGCCTCTAACTTGAACAGAGTGTCTGTTCTCTATTCACTGGATACTTCAACTAGCGCGCTGACTGGCATCGTCTAAATCAGCCTTAAGAATCTCACACTACCCAGTCAACATGGCGACTGGGTGTCTATGAAGATCTCCACCTTCTTCACAAAAAAAAACAAACATACAAACATACAAACATACAAACATACAAACATACAAACATACAAACATACAAACATACAAACATACAAACATACAAACATACAAACATACAAACATACAAACATACAAACATACAAACATACAAACATACAAACATACAAACATACAAACATACAAACATACAAACATACAAACATACAAACATACAAACATACAAACATACAAACATACAAACATACAAACATACAAACATACAAACATACAAACATACAAACATACAAACATACAAACATACAAACATACAAACATACAAACATACAAACATACAAACATACAAACATACAAACATACAAACATACAAACATACAAACATACAAACATACAAACATACAAACATACAAACATACAAACATACAAACATACAAACATACAAACATACAAACATACAAACATACAAACATACAAACATACAAACATACAAACATACAAACATACAAACATACAAACATACAAACATACAAACATACAAACATACAAACATACAAACATACAAACATACAAACATACAAACATACAAACATACAAACATACAAACATACAAACATACAAACATACAAACATACAAACATACAAACATACAAACATACAAACATACAAACATACAAACATACAAACATACAAACATACAAACATACAAACATACAAACATACAAACATACAAACATACAAACATACAAACATACAAACATACAAACATACAAACATACAAACATACAAACATACAAACATACAAACATACAAACATACAAACATACAAACATACAAACATACAAACATACAAACATACAAACATACAAACATACAAACATACAAACATACAAACATACAAACATACAAACATACAAACATACAAACATACAAACATACAAACATACAAACATACAAACATACAAACATACAAACATACAAACATACAAACATACAAACATACAAACATACAAACATACAAACATACAAACATACAAACATACAAACATACAAACATACAAACATACAAACATACAAACATACAAACATACAAACACATACAAACATACAAACATACAAACATACAAACATACAAACATACAAACATACAAACATACAAACATACAAACATACAAACATACAAACATACAAACATACAAACATACAAACATACAAACATACAAACATACAAACATACAAACATACAAACATACAAACATACAAACATACAAACATACAAACATACAAACATACAAACATACAAACATACAAACATACAAACATACAAACATACAAACATACAAACATACAAACATACAAACATACAAACATACAAACATACAAACATACAAACATACAAACATACAAACATACAAACATACAAACATACAAACATACAAACATACAAACATACAAACATACAAACATACAAACATACAAACATACAAACATACAAACATACAAACATACAAACATACAAACATACAAACATACAAACATACAAACATACAAACATACAAACATACAAACATACAAACATACAAACATACAAACATACAAACATACAAACATACAAACATACAAACATACAAACATACAAACATACAAACATACAAACATACAAACATACAAACATACAAACATACAAACATACAAACATACAAACATACAAACATACAAACATACAAACATACAAACATACAACCATACAAACATACAAACATACAAACATACAAACAAGATGGTCAGCGGAGCAGTTTCACGAGATGTTGGACGTACTCACGGATAAGGTCAGCGGCCGCAAACCAGTCATCATCGGAGGAGACTTCAACGCCTGGGCTGAGGAGTGGGGAAGCAGATGCACCAACGCCAGGGGGTACAGCCTACTAGAAGCCTTCGCAAAACTAGACGTCACACTTCTGAACGAAGGCACTAGCAGCACCTTTCGAAGGGACGGCCGCGAATCCATCATCGATGTAACTTTCTGCAGTCCATCACTGGCGGCTAATACGAAGTGGAGAGTGTCGGAGGGATACACACACAGCGATCACCAGGCAATCCTGTATAGTGTCGGCCAACGGAATCCCGCAGCGGTACGGAATACAAAAACCTTTGAGCGGAAGTGGAGGACAAAGGTTTTTGACAAGGAGCTTTTCGTCGAAGCACTACGCATAGACAGCAGAACTCTTAATCTGAGCGCCGACGGGCTGACAGGAACATTGGTGAGGGCATGCGATACAGCGATGCCGAGAAGACTGAACCCGACGAATGAACGACGTCCAGCCTACTGGTGGAACGAGACACTCAGCATCCTCCGCGCTAACTGTCTACGAGCCAGAAGAAGAGTCCAGAGGGCACGAACCGATGTAGAGAGAGAGGAGCACCGCGCGTCTTTCCGAGCGACCAGAGCCGCCTTGAAACGAGAGATACGTAGGAGCAAATCGAACTGCTATAGGGAGCTGTGTCGAGACGTCGACGCAAATCCTTGGGGTGAAGCATATCGAATCGTGATGGCGAAATTCCGTAGTTCAACGACTCCCATGGAATTATGTCCGGAAAAACTCGAGGTCATTGTGAATGGACTCTTTCCGCAGCACGACCCACCGACGTGGCCACCCACACTGTACGGTGAGGACGAAGCAGAGAACGCACAAGTCACCAACGAAGAACTCATCGCGGTGGCAAAAGGTCTAAAGTTGAAAAAAGCACCCGGCCCCGACGGAATCCCCAATGTGGCCCTGAAATCGGCGATCCTTGCTTTCCCCGACATGTTCAGGGTGGTGCTGCAGAAATGCCTGGATGACGGTCTCTTCCCTGCGGAATGGAAGATACAAAAGTTGGTGCTGCTCCCGAAACCAGGAAAGCCACCTGGAGATCCAGCGTCGTATAGGCCTATTTGTTTGTTGGATACTTTGGGAAAGCTCTTGGAAAGGGTTATTCTCAACAGACTGGTGAAATGCACGGAGGATGACCACGGATTGTCGAAAATGCAGTTCGGGTTCCGGTGGACGCTATTCGGACAGTTATCGAGAAAGCTCAGGTCTCGCTTAAACAAAAACGAAGAGGCGACCGTTACTGCGCGGTGATTTTGATTGACGTGAAGAACGCCTTCAATAGTGCCAGCTGGGAGGCCATCGCCGAGGCGCTACACAGATTGAAGGTCCCTAGCTACCTGTACAGGATACTGAGGAGTTATTTCCAGAATCGGATCCTGGTATACAACACAGACAGGGGACAGATAGTGAAGAATATCTCGGCGGGAGTTCCACAAGGCTCCATCCTAGGTCCTACGCTTTGGAACACGATGTACGACGGTGTTCTAAGGCTGAAGCTACCCAGAGGTGTGGAGATCGTGGGCTTCGCGGACGACATCGTAACAACGGTAATCGGCGAGACGCTTCAGGAGGTGGAAATGTTGGCGACTGAGGCTGTAGACATGATCGGTAGTTGGATGGACAGCGTAAAGCTCCAGATGGCACATCACAAAACCGAGGTGCTGTTAGTGAGCAATTGTAAGGCAGTGCTGCGGGCAGAGGTATCGGTCGGAGGACATACCATCGTTTCGAAGCGGGCGGTGAAGTACCTCGGAGTCATGATCGACGACCGGCTGAACTTCAACCAGCACGTCGACTATGCATGTGGGAAGGCGTCAAAGGCCATCAACGTGGTGGCGAGGATCATGCCAAATAGCTTTGGCCCAAGCAGCAGCAAGAGGCGTCTCTTGGCAAGTGTATCTTCGTCGATACTGAGGTATGGTGGCCCTGCCTGGTTGGCGGCTCTGGAAACCCACCGAAATCGGAGGAAGCTGAACAGCACATTCCGACTCATGGCCATGCGAGTCGTAAGTGCTTATAGGACCATTTCGACAGAAGCTGTGTGTGTAATCGCCGGAATGATTCCCATCTGCATCACTCTGGCGGAAGATAGCGAGTGCTACAAGCGACGGGAAAGCAGAGGTATCCGGAAATTGATGAGAGCGGAGTCGTTGGACAAATGGCAGTATGAATGGGATACGGCAGAAAATGGTAGATGGACGTACAGGCTGATACCGGTACTTTCGACCTGGTTGAACAGGAAACACGGTGAAGTTAACTTTTACTTGACGCAGTTTCTGTCTGGGCATGGCTGTTTCAGGCAATATCTACACCGGTTCGGGCACGCAGTTTCACCCCTCTGTCCGGAGTGTGGAGATATGGAGGAAACACCGGAGCACGTCGTTTTTGTCTGTCCCAGGTTCACCGAAAGGCGCGAGGGGCTGCCTGCACTTCATGTCGAGAATATTGTGGAGGAGATGTGTCGCGACGAGATGATCTGGAATGCCGTGAGCAGTGCAATCACACAAATCATGTCGGAGCTGCAGCGAAGGTGGAGGGCTGACCAAAGTGCTGACAACGTCCGACGGTGAAAGGTGAACAACGGCGACGGCTGTTGCAAGAGATGGTACCTCACGAGAGTAGCTGTGACGGGGTGCGCGTTGTGTTGGAGGGCACCACCTAATCGGCTCTCCGCTGGGAAGAGAAATCCTGCGAGGGTGACTGTGACGGGGCGCGCGTCAAGTTGGAGGGCGCTTCCTAATCGGTGCACGTCTCGACAGGTAAACGGATACTGCCGCGGAGAACAGCAAAAGGCCTACCTGACAACGCCTGATCGTGGCCTGGATGGAGGAACACCGCGAACATTTCGAAGGAACGAGCATCAAGGATGAAGCCACGATCAAAATGGTGAATACCCCACGAGAGTAGCTGTGACGGAGTGCGCGTCAGGTTGGAGGGCACTGCCTAATCGGCGCTCCGTTGGGAAGAGAAATCCTGCGAGGGTGACTGTGACGGGGCGCGCGTCAAGTTGGAGGGCGCTTCCTAATCGGTTCACGTCTCGACAGGTGAGAAACCCCGCGAGGGTGGCTGTGACGGGTTGCGCGTCAAGTAGGAGGGCAATTCCTAATCGGTTCACGTCTCGACGGGTAAATTCAAAATGCCTGCGAAGAGGACATCAGCGCAGTGGAATTAATAACGAATGGAAAGAAAAAAATATTGAGAAAAAGGGAAGGACAACGCTAGTTAGCGTTGAAAACTCGAGAAGTGCATGAGCACAGCCGCCCCCTGAAGTAGTCGCCTAGATGTGGTCCCAGGGGGAATAAGGCAACGAGTAGAGGGCTTGGTTTTTGTGGGTGCGATCCCCACTCGACGTCTGGGTTAACCCTTCCCAGGTAAGGCTGGTAGAGCGTTCCTCACCTCTTAAAAAAAAAAAAAAAAAAAAACAAACATACAAACATACAAACATACAAACATACAAACATACAAACATACAAACATACAAACATACAAACATACAAACATACAAACATACAAACATACAAACATACAAACATACAAACATACAAACATACAAACATACAAACATGCAAACAGATCACAGGACAAGCTAAATAAAACCCTTTAAAAAGTAGATGTGGCGAAAACTAATCATTCAAATCACTTTTCAAGGGCATCTAAATTTATCTTGTGCATTTTCGTTATTTATGGTAAGGGGCTGTTCACAGACAAAAAAGTCATGTTTTTGATCACCCCCCTCCCCAACCGTGGACAAACGTGGACATTTCCTACACCCCTCCCCCTGTTGTCCACGTGGACATTACACCAACTATTTCCTCTCTTAAATTTCATTTTGGGATTGATTCTATTTTCTATTCTATAGATTTGTGGATAAAAATGCTAGCTTAATTAATAATAACTGTTTGTTTTAAATTCTTATATTCTCTCTCCAATATTCCCCGGGAAGTTATTTGTATCGCTTTAGTTTCTTCTAAATTCCATTTATGTTGTCAGGTTGTTTTTACCGCTAAAATCCACATAAAAATTCACTTGAGAATCTATTTTTGGGAGTTCTTTTTTATTATTCTTATTATTCATTATCATCATATATAATTTTTAACCAACGTAAATTGGTTGACCTGCATATGTTTTCAAAAAAATCAGACAATGAAATCTAGGGCTTCATTACAAAATGGTTATTGGAATCGCGAAACAAATAAAAAATATATGATGAAAAAAATCGATATCGGTACCATCATGCTGTTTAAGTTATGAGAATGTCGTGTTAAATTATGTTGGTTTTTTTTACACACAAATGGCGGCTCAAATGAACAATAAACCTATATCGTGAACGCTGGTTTCATCTACCAATGATTTTTCCGTTCAACCTTGTAAATCTTGGAAAATGTTAGGTTATTCCCGAATTCGTGCCGACTTTAAGGGAAAAAATCCAAAGCATCATTCTTATAGACACACAATTATTTGAATCTATTGGGACATTTAAAAAGTATTCGCGTTTTTCTGTTTAATTTCTGAATGATTTTTTGACGTAGGACTACGTCTAACCGGATGATAAGGGAGTAAAATGAAAATCTAGGCACTGGACAAGTAGGAAAAAATGAAAGATTTCGAGCGCTTATAACTCGATCATTCCTTAATAGATCGCAAAGATGTTTGCAATGTCTGGGCTAAACCATGGATGCATCAAAACTCCCCAACTAATCGCCCTAATTTTTGGCGCGTCATCAAATATTTATGTGACACTTTTCTGTTGATCGATTCTGGAAGTTTATTCCATAATCGCCTCCTGAAATCTATCCAGTTGTGAACCGTACAACACTGAATTAACCCTTTGGGCCATGTAATTCCTCATAATCGTAGATTCGCTTCCAGTTCCACCATACACACAGCGTCCCTTTTTGTGGAGTCAAGGCTTTGATATTATTTGTAGTGCCTTGCTTATCCCATGATCTTTTTGCGAACGATGTCGTATTTTACCCATCACCCGTAATTGCTCCAGAAATAGGTTGATTTAGTTGTGCCTCGCTAATGACAATTAAGTCAAAAATTTACAAAATGTAGCAAAAATTTACAATAATTTATGCGGCTTCCAAACATCGAGTTTCTCTGCGAAGTTTTTTTTCAAAATATTGATTGGTTAATTCTTATGCCTAGTTTACACAGTGTAAGGTATTTCTGAAACGCTACCTAAATAAAAGCCCAACCTCCCAAAACTTGTTTGGTTACTCGTAAAAAACTGGGCAAGGTTCTTTTTCATGCTATCCAATGAGTCGAAATTAATGCGCTCAAGAAAAGTGGCCTGAACAATTGATAATCGGAAAATGCAATATCTGGTGAGGGCGGTGGGTGAAATAGCACATCTCAGGCAAACCTAACATTTTCGTCAGGCTGTCAAAGAGAATGAAGATTGACATTGTCCTAGTGGAATACGACGTCTATTATATTAGGCTGTCAAAAAAGTCCTGCGGTATTTCCGCGAGATGTCGTTGTAAGCGCGTAGTTCTAGTTGTATTCATTGTATCGAGTCATACTATAGCTTGTTGGAAAGGTATTTTTGTGCGCTATAATATAGTCTTTGACAGTGTGTTGTTTGGTTAAGTCGTTCGTGAGTTATAGTGTCGCAAATATGGAGCAAAATAAAGAGAAAATCCGACATATTTTACGTACTACTATGACAAAGGCAAAAATGCATCTCAAGCTGCCAATAAAATTTGTGCAGTTTATGGACCCGATACATTTCCACCGCACAACGATGGTTTCAACGTTTTCGTTCTGGTGTAGAGGTCGTCGAAGATGCGCCACGCTCCGGAAGGCCTGTCGTTGAAAATTGCGACAAAATCGCTGAATTAGCCGAGAAAGACCGGCATAGTAGCAGCCGTAGCATCGGCCAAGAGCTGGGAATAAGTCATCAAACCGTTATTAACCATTTGAAGAAGCTTGGATTCACAAAGAAGCTCGATGTATGGGTGCCACACATGTTGACGCAAAAAAACATCTTTGACCGTATCGACGCATGTGAATCGCTGCTGAATCGTAACAAAATCGACCCGTTTCTGAAGCGGATGGTGGACTGGCGATGAAAAGTGGGTCACTTACGACAACGTGAAGCGCAAACGGTCGTGGTCGAAGCCCGCTGAAGCGGCTCAGACGGTGGCCAAGCCCTCATTAACGGCCAGGAAGGTTTATCTGTGTGTTTGGTTGGATTGTCAAGGAATAATCTATTATGAGCTGCTTTCCTATGGCCAAACGCTCAATTCGGACCTGTACTGCCAACAACTGGACCGCTTGAAGGTAGCACTCATGAAGAAGAGGCCATCATTGTCTTCCATCAGGACAACGCCAGGCCACACACTTCTTTGGTGACGCGCCAGAAGCTCCGAGAGCTCGGATGGGAGGTTCTTTTGCATCCGCCGTATAGTCCGGACCTTGCACCAAGTGACTACCACCTGTTTTTGTCCATGGCGAACGAGCTAGGTAGTCAGAAGTTAGCCACAAAAGAGGCCTGTGAAAATTGGCTATCCTAGTTTTTTGCCAATAAGGAAGCGAGCTTCTATAACAGGGGTATTATGAAGTTGGCATCTCGTTGGGAACAAGTCATCGACCAAAACGGCACATATTTGACTTAAAACAGATGATTGTAACTAATTTTACGAACAAATGAAAATTCAAAAAAAATACCGCAGGACTTTTTTGACAGCCTGATATTAGCTCATTCATGTTCAGTTTGTTATGGATCGCCGACATTAATTTCGTTTAGTTATAAGCAGTGTTTGTTAGAATTTATCGAAGCGTTGTATAAGCACATAAAACGGAATTCCTTTCCAATCTCACCAGACATAAGATGCAATAGTATGGAACCGATATATTGTAGCATTCTACGTAACCAAGCTTCACGAGGTGATTTGTTGTTCATTTTCTTATTGTCTATTGTCTGTTATTGATAAATACGGAGTACTCGAAAGGGGCGGGAAGATTGAAATTTGATAAAAATAGAGAGCAGATTTCATTTATTCTTGATTGTAGATATTAATGTTTTTCCAAAAATATTCATTTTATGTGTCCACGTGGACATTATCTAAACCGCCTCCTCCCTCACCGTGGACAAGCGTGGACTTTTTCGAACCCCCTACCCCCTCTGAAGTTGTCCACGTGGTATGTGGACAGCCCCTAAACAACATTCCACAAAGAGGGTCTCACTAATGAAGATATTTCTGCTCGAAAATATGTTTGAAGAAAGCGTTCATTTAGACATTTCTGAATGATCTGTGCGTAGGATACTACAGTTAATATTTTTTTCAGCAAAACAAATACCCTAAACGTACATTTTTCTAAACGACTTTCTCAGTCTGCATTTAATCGAGCTTCACGTATTAACCGGTTAAAATGGCCACAACTAAATTCGGAATTGTGTACCATACCTTTTACATGGATGGTCCCAGAATCTACGCCGATTCATATCAATGACTAGGCATAGTTATCAGGGTTGTCGAAGGTCTCTCATCTGGAAACTAACCGACGCCGGAATCCATTTACGGATCAGGGAATAAACATCAAACAAATCCCAAAGGGAATTCGTTTCGAAACCCGTTCGCCGCAAAAAGTGGTTATTCCTTAAAATTATTTCATAAAAACGATACATGTTTTATGATTTGCCAACCTCAACGAATGTCCTAAATCAAAAAGACGGTGATCATGACACTGTCGTGGACACATCTAGCTGTTACTATCTGGTTGGCATCATTCTCGAAGAATACGAAAAAAATGGGAAACTCTTTCACGACGGTCACATTCAGTAAAATGACCCTGTATATACCAGAAGTCTTGCTGATCTGTCAAGTTCATCAACTTGCTATAAACTTTCAGAAAGTGTCAAAATTCATATCGTTAAAATGCAAACTCCCTCTTCGTGTTCATGAAACTAACATAAAAGTTATAAATCAACACAAGTTAAAAATCAATGTGGTAGAATCACCGGTAATTCCACCAAAATTCAATGAATTACCGAGCACATGTTTAAGAAACATTTGCTTCCTACTATTTTCAACCTATGCAGGAGCATTGTTCCGTCCCGGCTCAAAATATAAGGAAGACACAGAACTTCATTTGCAGAAAATTCGCCCAATTTTATCACTAGCGACGAATGGTCGGCATCTTCAATGGTAGGGTTACCATCTGTCCTGATTTAGCAGGACATGTCCGGATTTTGAGATCTATTTGGGGTCTCCTGATTTATTTTTCACAATCTAGTATTTGTTCTGATTTGCATGAGAAATGCAGAATCAGAATTATTTCCAGTGTATCATGTTTTTGAGTAAAATCTTTTTTGTTGAAGACCAACGTTTTGTGAGCATATAAAAATACCACGAGAACTTTCAACTATTTTCATTTATAGTTAGTTTTTTTCATAGCGGGTTTTCGATTTAGTCATTTTGTTGAAATAGAATTTGAAATCAACAATGAAACATTACAGGTAGATCTGACTAGTAAAAGCATATCCAAACATTGCCAGAATACTCGATTGGCACCCACTTCCAAATCCATGTGGTGCAGAAGTCCAGCTCAGAAAATGTTCTGGCGTTTCATACCTGTACTTCGATACTATTGCACTTGAAGTTTGATGACTCTGAAAAATCTCCGGCGCTCGTAAAATCACAATGGTTTTGTCATAATCGTAACTGTGACAGTTGTCCTGATTTTCAACTCCGACCAGATGGTATCCCTATTCAATGGATCTTAATCCACTTGACTTCTTCGTGTAGGGTTATATACTGCAGCATTTAAAACTCACGAATTTTAAATAGTTTACTTTTTTATCGCGTTTGTTTATTTATTCAGGCTAATTAGCATTTTAGCAGAGCCGGATTTAATCGCGTACGTGTTACATGTTTATCGTATCTAAATTGTAAATTACACAGTAGCCATTTAGGCGTGAGAGTGTTCTTCCATTGTTCAGTTAGACCGGACAGCGGATACAATTGATATGATCATTGTGGTGTTATTAATAGCATAACAGTCCGATGTTTCTTGCAGAGCATAGCTTGTATGGATGCCGAGAGATCAGGACTCCGACCATGAATCGATCTCCATCGATGATGATTGTTGCGTGGACCTAGTTACTCTACAACAACACAAATATGGTCAATTGACGGTCCTGAGTTTTCAACTCACCATCGATCGCTTAGTAAGCGAACGCGCTACCAATGTGGCTTTGAAGACATCTCACCTATTCTGGACATATTGTACATGTTAAGTTCAAAATAAGGAAACATTCCGTTGCATCACGTTTCTAGCTATGTATTTCTTCTATCCATTATTATTTCTATAAAACTTCCTATCCATCGTATCTCCTCTGAGTTTCGTACGAGTTATTACATTATTGTTACTTGATGAATGTATCACAAGTCCTCGAACATTCTGCTTATACATTCTCGCAACGATTTTCACATTAGATCGAATTTGTTCTCTCTCCGGAACACATAAAACTTATTACATTTTGAAACTTTCTCGCTAGCACCCGTTGTTGATGCCCATTTAGGAGAACATTTTGTGACATATTTACTTCCAAAGTGGTTTAGTAGCGTTGATAGCCTACAAAATCTTCTGCTGAGATGATAACGTTCGGTTTCTTATAAACATCCATAGCGGTGCACGCTCCAAGTGTAGTAGAAGTAGTTTTGGTACACGATAGAATAGCCATAAATCACTCTGCATGAACAAGCAATTTTGCCAACGATGCCACCAGCTTGCCACAGGGCCAATTCTCCCCACAGATAGTCCTAGCCCAACTATGCTGCTGCCGGAGGTGTTTTGAAAGCCAACAGCAGACAGCAAGTGTGGAGGAAGCATGTGTAACATAGAGAATATGAGAGTTTTATGAGCTTCCTGTCAATCATACGAGTGTTGGCTATTATATTAAAACATTATTGTGCTCTCACTGGAAAAAATAAATTGTGTACATAACACACACATCATTGACTTACTATTTTACGTTTAAACGTTCGCCGATCATTTGTGAAAGTTCAAATCATTTCCTAAAATGATGCTATTAGGTTGAGTGCTATGTCTCAAGCGCGATCTATAAACTCTCTGGATCGGTTCAGTTTAAACCACCCCGGATTGAAATACGATAGGTGCAACAACAGCATGGTTTATAAATTATATTTGTGTTCGTAAATTATGGCCCGGACATTAAAATCAATTTACACCGAAATGGCCGCTGCAACCGTTTACCATCATCGCATTCGTTAACTCAATCAATTAGGTGAGCTGGCAATTTCACGCTGAAAATCCCACCAGAAGCGAAATTAATTTCTTACTGATTATTATTAGACTTCGCCCTCTGCATGAAAATGTATATAAAAACATCGAGTTTAATTGCTGTTCCACTTTAACGATATATTACTACTTATCGTTAGCCAAAATGTTATATTTATGGCCTCCACATCAGCATGCCGTATTTGCTGGGGGCCAAAACAAGGAGGAGCAAATGCTCTTATATCGGAATGTGCCTCCCCAAGGTACACTGGAGGCTAAAAAACCGGAAGAATTTGGACGAATCATACTGAATCATCCGAAAAGTAGAAAATTGATTTTGTTCATGTTCGATCTACTTACCTTTCCTTAGTTATACATAGTGAATGAACTCCAATGCCCTGCAATAGAATAAGAAAATAATTTGTCAATATCGTGGATTCTCAAATTTGTTTTAATAAAATCTTCAACCGGATAAAAAATAAATCTGAACCGCGAGAACAAATTCATAACCAACAGAAAGTAATTGGCTCAGGAAAAAACCATGGTTATAAAAATTAGCTATAATCCGCAAAATCACTGCGGTGCAAAAGATGATACGATAACAGGTGGATGCGGAGACAAGCAATGGCATCCAGTTAAACTTCCCCTCCGACAGTCTCAGCGTGTCTCAGCGAAAATCGATAAACCACTTCCTGAGTTGAGAGAGCGGAAAACATGCGATTGCATGGCATTTTCATCGTTTTCCAACGTTGGATGTGACGAGGATATAACGTGTGTTGTAGGTGAATCTGGTGGAGAAGCTGCGAAGAACGGAAAGATGGGAGCCCTATCGAAAATTGATTTTCATAATACCAATTTGCTTGGCGTGCATTGTTGATGAACATATCCTAACAGTTTGAGTGTGTGTAAGATCATGCTATTAATATAAACATGAGAACCGATCGTTCCAAGCGTGAGGCTGCAATTCCCACAGAAATGATCTCATCTGAAAAAAGGTTCGTTGTCCCGAGAACAGTAACACCTACCTCATTGCTGCGCAAAAAGATGACGAAATGGAAGATGTGCTGTTGATATCAATTCATTTATCCGGAGGCTGGAATACTGGTTTTGAATACAATAGCATATCGAATGCTGCTTGAATCTTCTAAACGAAAACTTTGGCATGGAAACTAGAACTAGTATATTTATTACGAATAATGTAAAGGGTACAAAAATCAGGAAAAATCAGGATCATTTAAGAAAAATCAGGATAAATTGAGTGTTCGTCAGGATATCAGGGAGCGTGCTAAAAAGTCTGGGAAATCTTGAAAAATCAGGAAGGTTGGCATCTCTGGCTACATCTCTACGTAGACTGAGAAAATCGAATCCGATCAATTCGAAGTAGATAGATTCGAAGGATTACTCCAGGGCGAGTTAGGTAGGGCGAAACGGACGAATTTCCGCTGGATCGCCTCAATTCGCTGGACACTATTTTGATAGTAGGGAGACCATACTATGCACGCATATTCAAGATGAGAGCGCACTAAAGCACAATAAAAAGCTTTAACTCTTTGTGGTCGCTTGTCTGCTCTCAGCCACCATACCTTTTTTACCGTTCTGGTCGTTTGTCTGCTCTTAGCCACCACAGCAAGGAATCATACTAAACTTCTGCGAAGCGGCACTGTCTGCTTTAGTAATCCAAATTTTATTTTAAACTATGACTTGAATAGGAGATGAGTACAAAAATGTGTGCGAAAGTTGATGGAATGTCTTGTAGGTTCATCGCTTTTATTTGAGAGACTTTCAGCCGCAGGTTGGTTCGGAAGACTTGTAGGTTATTATCGTGTGATATACATGATGAAGAATTATAAAATATAATTGTTATATAAAAACACATTGTTTAGTGAAAGCTTATTTAAAATTCACCAGAAATAAAAAGATCTTATTTAGCTTTTATAATCTTACATGATACTGCATGAGAGATATATGCCTTTTCAAGGGAAATTAATTCCGGCCAATGCGACACCCATATAAAAATTTAATACGACCGCAAAGGGTTAATACAATGTGGGTCTTTGCATTGCTTGTTGATGCTAAAAATGAAACCTAACATCCTGGATGCCTTGGTGACCATGTATGAGATATGGTCGCTGAACGTTAGCTTTGAGTCTAGGATACCAAGATCGTTGATAGTCACAACACGGTTCAAAGAGATATTGCGTATTTTATACGAAAATTTTACAGGCGATCGTTCGGAATCGTGAACGATTCCACTCTACGATTACAATAATTTCCAAATTTTAATTATTTAACTCCGATCCAGACAAAGATGAACAGAAGGCATATTATACAAAATAGAGATTAAAGATTAATTAAAGGAGATGACATTTAATGAATGGAAAGCCTAGATTGCAATAATTGCAAACACTTTAACCGGAGAAGCAAATGAAACTCTAAATCTAGTAAACAAGTTCTTAACGTTGAATTTCATTTCAAAGATGACGTTCTAAAGGTTATTCAGGAATAGGACCTAAGAATACGCAACAGTGGAGAAAGGTGGACCAGTTGTATCAGAGACCATCCAATGAATAAGTCACAGCGGAAGATGAGCAGCAAATCATTGGGTTGAGAGTAAGAACGGCAATTTAAAAAAAAAAGATAAGAATTTATGGAAATGTGTGAAAAAAAAAGAAATAATAAAAACAAATATTATATTCACAATTATGAGAATTCGAAGATACAAATGGAACGAGACAAGTTTTGAGAGTGACACAACTATATTAAAATGCATTGGTTTGCTTTTTGAGGTAAAAGTTACAGGAATATTTGTTAAGGCCTGTTTGTCATATAATTTTTATATGACAAAAACTGATTCTTTATTGATTCTTATCGAATACAAAAAATGAGATTTTAGAAAGAAAGATCACAATGTTATTATCTATGTGTTCATAAAATGTTTGATAGGAATTTTAAAAAACTATGACTATTGGCTCTTTATTTTCCCGATCATGTATGTATGATTCACTATAAAACTATGATCATCTGTTTGAAAGTACATTTTCAGCGATTGAATAGATGGCAATAACCATAATTTATTTGCTGTGATCACCATTTGATAGGTTTCGTTTTTGCACCTGAATGTTATTTCTTCTAATCAGCAGTTGAACAAAATAAATTATAAAATAGGTAATAAAATAAACAGATATAGCCGTCATTAGTAGCCAAAATTGGATCTTCTCTCATAACGATGGACATACTTTTAAGCACTCCCAGCCAATATAATGATACCATAAGAAAGTCGAAATGCTCATGCTCATGTTCGCGGAGTTTTTCGGCTACAGACCCATTAAACACAGTTAATCAAGAATGGGGGGCGGCGAAAAGCCCTCCGTGAATCTTATTTCATCGTTCGGTGCGAATGAGAGTGACTTTGAAATGAACTGTGTGTGCGTTTATTCTCCTCCAAAAGTCAGCTAAGGCGCTGTCGTTTGCTGTCAACTTCTATTTCGTTGGTGGCGACGGAATCGCGCGAAACAACAAATCTCAAAACACCAGTAAAACGTGTTTTGCTGTTATGGTAAAAGCAACTTTTGTGCGCGCCTCTTTATACACTTCGCATTACGATTTTTTGCTCAACAATTTTCTTCCAGATTTCAAAGTGAAACCCGTCGTCACAACACAGGGAAAGAATGGTTTCGGAATCACACTAACAGCAAAACTTCAGTTTTTCTTGCAATTGGAACACAAATTACAGCCACTCAGAGAAGAAAAAAAACGCCACGAGAAAGCAGATCAAACGAAAGATTGAATCAAATTGATTTGCGATTGATTCATTCTGTTTTTATGTTTACAATATCGAATCACACTTCAAATTCACGCCAAATTCGAGTGACTCTCTAGTAATCATACGTGATTTGAGTTGGGCTAACCTTGAAATGCGGGGTGGTATTGTAGAAACACTTTGTCGTGTCGTAACTTAATAATCGACCGTCGCTAATTGTGCTTGGGTGCCATTGAACTCGTTAACAAGTAGTAATTAGGTGGCAATGAATTAATTGTATTGTTTCCGTGCTGAACACGAAACCAAGAGTAGGTCATTGTTGGGTTAAAATTAATAATAATGGTTTACTTTAATGTTCCACAAACGAACGAAAAGATTTACCGGGCTGATGGGGGCCTTTGTCCGTGTCTGTGATTATTAACGATTTCCTGAAACTTTTAGATTATTCGATCAAGTGGGCTGAGCAATCTATTCTCGATTGATTTCACCCCCACACCACACTTTCAAAGAATCAAACAGCTCGAGCTCGAAACAACTTCGCCGATCGGCTTTTCCTGGTTCACTTTCTGTGTTTTCACTTTCGCTCTTTGCTTTTGTCCCTTTTGATCGGTCCTATTATTGTTTCATTCGTGTGCCAATTTAGCACGAACTCTGCTGCGAGCCATCACAACCTATGGGGGCTAAGGGGGCGAAACGCACATCAACATGAAGTCAACTGGATGAAAAGATTGTTCGGGCTAGGAGTGCTTGCTTTCTGACTCTTTCTTTCATCAGCAGAGAGAACATGACTCAGTATCACAATTACGAAAGTTGCTCCCAACAACTTCTATTTTATGCTGTCAGACGATACACGTCAATGGGATCATTAGAACAACCAGTAATTGCTTCTATTTTTCGCACTGTTTTCACCTTTTGTGGATGTGTTATCCACACGAATGCTATTGTAAGTCTGGATACGTCTTTGTAGTAATTGGATAAATCACAAAATAAATCACCCTATCTATCATAATCGACAGGCCTGTGAATGGAATTGGTTATAATTAGCTTCTTTACCAACAGTAGCTGCAGTTGATAACTATTACAGCTTATTACATTAGAAACACAAAATTTAAAATAGGGGTGTCCATGGGAGTCCTCAACTTATATCCTGATTGATGTGATTAACGGCACTGTACATCGAATTTTCAGTGGTGTCAATGTCAATTAAAAATGAGATTCTATCTGATGACAACTGAGCACTGATTTTCAACCATGGGATGAATATTGAAGCGGTAACCACAAGAAGCATGTATTGCATGTGTTCGGTGTAGTTTTCTAGCATATCACACTTCTTCAACCACACAGTGCATAACGTTTGGATAAATTGTGCGCACCCAGTAAGAGGTTATCGAAAGGAACCACGAATAAAAAAATCCCATTCAGTAAAGTGGCTGCTCCGCGCTGGAAACTTGAGAGAAATATTAGATTTATGTACGTGCAAGTTAGATTGAAAATTGATGATGGACCGGGAGTGCTATCGGGGAAAATAAATGCTTCTGACTTCCATCGAAGCGTGGTAAGTATAACTCACTGAATTTATCAGAGTGCAAGGAACGATCGCATAAATTTTAATTTATGTTTAAAATTGAGGGAATGTGTAAATTTTCAGACACAGAGAGAAAGAGAGGGAGAGTGAGCTATGTGTTATGTACTGGGGAGCATATTCTTTCAATGCAAACATAGCAACATTGTAAATGACTAGCAGATTGAGAATTTGTGTGAGACGTTGTTCAATTTTCAAAATTGTGGTTCGCGATGTTTTAATTTCATTCAAAACTTGCATTCAAACCTTCTATCATTTTTTTTATCCCATTTATTTATTTATCAGGCTCATTAGCATTTTACCTGTAACAGAGCCGGGTTTTTATCGTGTACATGTACATATGTTTATGTTTCTATAAATTGTAAATTACACAGTAGAAGTAGTAGCCATTTGGGCGTTAGGTTTTCTGTTCCATTACATTATGGTAAATTACACTCTAGTAGCCATTTCGGCGTAAGGGTATTTTCTATCTGTTCTTCCATTGTTCAGCAGACCGGACAGCGGAGACAGTTGATATTGATCATTGTTGGGTTATTTATAGAACAGCAGCCCGATATTTCTTGCAGAGCAGAGCAGTTGTATGGATGAATCGATCTTTGTTCCACCGTGGATCGATCTCCATAGCTGATGATAGTTGCGTGGACGTAGTTATTCTATAACAACACAAAGATGGTCAATTGAGGGCTCTGAGTTTGAACTCACGAACGATCGCTTAGTAAGCGAACGCGTAACCAAGTGGCTACGAAGACCCCCCAAACCTTCTATCATGATTACATTTTTTTTTCCAAAAACAGGAAGTGGGTTATATCTATGGTATAACCGCAAGGGTGACGTAGGACTATCGTTGATTTAGAGATCATTTGTTTGAAGTTGAATCTAAATCCATCCTGAATGAATGAATAAATAAATATTTGGGTGACTTCAAAAACGAGAGTGTTACTTTGAAGACTCAAGGTTTTATGCATCCAATATTGGATACAAAAAACCTTGTTCTGAAGAATAATCTTCAGAAGCTTTCCTGTTAACTGCACTTGATTGACAAATCACAAAACCAAATGTATGTGGTCGCAGTATTATATGGATAGAAAACATTAAAATAAACTCACTTGAATGTAATTTTCAATTCCAAGGGGAACTGGCAGATTATTTTTCAGCAACGATCATTTCTTTCCAGGTTTCCTCTCGATAACCAGCAAACGAAAAGAGTTGCGCGCGTGTATATGTGTGTGTGTGGCGGCTGCTTCTATGTCTTCCCGAGGAACCGTATTTCGATGCTGATACTCTCTTGGTCACCTTCTCTTCTCCTTCTGATCGATCGGCTTTTCTGCGCTTCCTCACAGTTAAAACAAACTGATTGCATTTCAGGTCAGGTCAAGCCAGGTAATGAATACCTCGATCCCTCGCCGTTCAGCTCGTTCAGTAACGATGTTGTCTTGTCGATGTCCTCAGGCGTCGTGCACAAATTACGTAACGCAAAAATCCGGATTTTGAACCTCCCCCTCTTTCGTAACGCAATTTCCTATCTCTAATAAACAGAAAGTAACGCAACATCTACCCCCTCCCCCCTTATCGCGTTACGTAATTTGTGCACGACGCCTCACGAAAAATGAATCGGTTTCACCACCACAATATCATTTCAGTATGCTTTTCGTGCGTGATAGAATCGAGAGAAGGTGTGGTTTACGATGGCAATTTGGAAGGCAAACTAGAGGAGAATGAACTCTCTGAGTATGAAAATTTCGGCGACTGAGCAATAATCGATTGAAAATTATATAATTTTCGCGATACGAAACATTTTCCGTTTTTCATGTTATGCATCCAATATTGGATACGAAAATATCCTACTGATGGGAAAGAATAATCTTCAGAAGCTTTCCAGCTAATTACACTTGATTGAAAAATTACGAAATCAAATGTATTTGGTCGCTGTGTTCGCCATATAATTAGAAAACATTAAAATAAACTCTTTCGCATGGATGTATTCTTCAATTCCCAGGGAACTGGCAGATTATTTTTCAGCAACGATTAGATCTTTCCGGAATTTTCTCGATGCTGTATGGCATCCAAACGAAAATTCTCATTTCAGTTTGGCCTGCAACAAACTTTTCTGAACTCTAATCCATCAGATTTGGAGCCCTGAAAAGGGCCGTTGATTATATGCTAAGCTAATATAGCACCCTCTCCTTGGATTCGACGGGCCAGCTGAATGTCCTTGGGCATGATGTGACGCGTTTTACGTGGATAGCACACAAATTTGTATCTTCGAATAAGCCTCCTGCAGCGTCATAACCGCGGAACTTTGGAAACGCAAGTCGGTTTTGAAGTCCTGAGCAATTCCACGAACCAAAAGCTGCAAAGGTAGCTTGCGGATCAGCAATTCGGCCGACTTCCGATAGCGATGAATTTCACGCAAAGTTCCCGGTCGATAGCGATGTGGCTTCTTCACCTGGTGCGGCTGGTGCGCTTCGTGTGCCTTACCACTGAAAGACTAACCTGCTATCTGCTTGGTCCCAAACAAACGAGTCGTCACGGTGCGAGAGTAGAGTAAGAAATGAACGAAAGCAAAGGAAGCGTCATTTTATAACCTGTTTTCGAAGCTATCATTAAGCTATTGAAACAATTTTCCGACTCAATAAATAGCAATCATATAACTCTTGGACATTTTATCTTTTGTATGAAATGATTATCACTGTTCCGTTGATCCGAAGCAGAATGAATCACGCTTAAAGAAGGAATGGATTTTTTCTTGGAATTTACTCAGCAAAAATAATGCCCTTTCCCAACACGTAAAAACGACAAACGGTAAACAGTTTCATCAAAGTGATTTCTTCGATATGGGGATATATTCACTACATCATGTCATGTATTTCATATTCTTCATTATGAAATCCATATCCATGGCACCTATCGGTATCGAATTATCATCGACACCGCGATTTTCGCTAAATGCTCCTTTCAGTTCGGCCTGTAAAAAACTTTTATGAACTCTAATCCATCAAATTTGGAGCCCTGAAAAGGGCTGTTGATTATATGCTAAGCTAATATAGCACGCTCTCCTCGGATACGATGGGCCAGCTGGATGTCCTTGGGCATGATGTGACGCGTTTTGCATGGATAGCACACCAATTTGTATCTTCGAATAAGCCTCCTGCAGCGTCATAACCGCGGAACTTTGGAAGCGCAAGTCGGTTTTGAAGTCCTGAGCAATTCCACGAACCAAATGCTGCAAAGGTAGCTTGCGGATCAGCAATTCGGTCGACTTCTGATAGCGACGAATTTCATGCGAAGTTCCCGGTCAATAGCGATGTGGCTTCTCCACCTATTCTGCTACTGGTGCGCTTATCCGAGCTGCTTTCGTGCTGCATTTGGATCGTGGAATTGCTCAGGACTTCAAAACCGACTTGCGCTTCCAAAGTTCCGCGGCTATGACGCTGCAGGAGGCTTATTCGAAGATACCAATTCGTGTGCTATCCATGCAAAACGCGTCACATCATGCCCAAGGACATCCAGCTGGCCCATCGTATCCGAGGAGAGCGTGCTATATTAGCTTAGCATATAATCAACGGCCCTTTTCAGGGCTCCAAATTTGATGGATTAGAGTACAGAAAAGTTTTTTACAGGCCGAACTGAAAGGAGCATTTAGCGAAAATCGTGGTTTCGATAATAATTCGTTACCGATAGGTGCCATGGATATGGATTTCTTAATGAAGAATATGAAATACATGACATGATGTAGTGAATATATCCGAAGAAATCACTTTGGTGAAACTGCACTATAAAATTATTTGTGTACGAATGCCACAATCGATAGTCGACTCTAATTTGCGCTGGGTAATTTCCTCGGAGGACTCGATTCCTCCTTTGAACATTAATAATCTCTTTCTGGCAAAACGATGTGGTATGAATCACATTATTTGAATGATAGAATGAAGAAGTTTTCTGCCAATTTCCTTCAACCTCCAAACGTATCTTTCTCCCGTTTGTCGTTTTCGCGTTCGCTAATCCTTTCTCACAACACCCATTTCTCGTTTGAGAAATTGTTGAGTAATCATTGTTTGCCAGTGCGCGTAGAGCGGGAATTCCTAAAGATTCATTGCACCTCTAATAAATTGCCGAAAGACATTCGCATTCTTACGTTCATTACATTCTTACGTTGATCGCACTTGATTGAAAAAATCCAAAACGAAATGTATTTGTTCGCAGCATTATATGAGTAGAAAGCAAATAATCGCTCGAAAATGACTTGATTTTCGCAATGTGAAACATTTTCCGTTTTTCATGTTATGCATCCAATATTGGATACGAAAATTTCCAGTGATGGGGAAAAAAATATTCAGAAGCTTTCCTGTTAATTGCGATTGATTGAAAAATAACAAAACCAAATGTATTTGGTTGCAGTGTTATATGGATAGAAAACATTAAAATAAACTCTTTCGCATGAATGTATTTTTCAATTCCCAGGGGAACTGGCAGATTATTTTTCAGCAACGATGATAGCAACGAGAATTCCGCGCGTGTATGTGTGTGTGTGTGTGGCGGCTGCTCCGATGTTTCGAGCGGAACCGTGGCATCACTCTCCTCCTGATGGATTCCCTTTTGGCCTTAGGTGCACAAACAGGCTCTTGGTGACACCGTTCATCAGCGTTTTCATGATAAACGAAATTAGCTTCACAACAACAGCGACAACATGCTCCAATCGCTGTTCAATCATAACTGAGTGGGTTTACGAGCGGCGCTCGCTTATATACCGATTGGTGATTTCAATAGCCTGTTTTGAAAGCAATTTTAAGACTATTGAAACAAGTTTTTGGATCAAAAAGTAACAAGTATATGACGCGTAGACATTTTATCTTTCAAATGAAGTGTTTATCATACCATTTCGTTCAGTTGTTTAAGAGCTATTAACGCTCAAAATCTCGGTCTCCAGCGTAACGCTTTCGTTCTCGAAACTTTGGTTTTACACCCCGGTATAGAAATGAAAGACGTAGTCCTACGTCAAAAGGTGGAACACTATATGTTGAAAATGCCGCTTCCGATTGTCTTCCATTCGGTTGACAATCTATCAACCGAAAGAAACTGTTGAGTAGAATCAAACAAACTTTATATGAACGATTGCTGAAGCTTGCGGCTTGAGTTTTCAAAATAGACATTTTCATTAAATATGTTGGGTGTCCAACATAATTCGTTTCGTTCTTTTGCATGAAAAAAGTTGAAAAGTTTTTTGTCAAGGTCGTTCTAGATTACATACAGATAGGTCACTACAAAGCCTATAACTGGGTAAATTATCAGATTTTCGAAAAGTCCTCTCTTGGATATGTTCTTGAATGTCTAAACTTCAGAAACATGAAGAAAATATTCGTCTTTATAAAATTTCTAGACTAGAATATCCCTTGAACAACAGTATCTCTTACACCAAAAATTAATTTTTAGCACATGTTTTCGCATCCCGATTTATTACATTCAATGAGCCACAAAATGCGCTACACCCCAATACTGATATATTATTTATATAATATATATGCTATAGACGGATTTCGCGCCAACTCGTCTATGGGATTGGCATGACCCTCTCAAAACTTAATGAAACTTTCTTGGCGTGAAGACCTACCTAATTAAGCAACTTGGCATACTTAGTTTTCCGAAAATTTATCTAGGCTAACATATGGAAAGGGCTCAATATTTTTGCACATTTTTGACGTGGGACTACGTCTAACCGGAGTATATGGGGGTGAAATGAAAACCTAAACACAGAACATGCAGGAAAAAATGAAAGATTCCGAATGCTTATAACTCGAACATTTCTTATTGGATTGGAAAGATGTTTGCATCAATTGACAGGGAATATTTCTACGCATCTATCGCAATTTATAAAATGTTATTTTTGATTAGATAAACAATTGAATAACTGTAAAATGATAAGCGTTATCTAAACGCCCTAACTACCTCGTTCTGATTGGCCCGATTTACGGTTTCCCCAACATAGCCATCATAATCAAGCAGCCTTGGGGTAATCGGCAATGCAAATATATGAAAGTAAGGGGTTTTTTGTTCTCACCGAAATGTGATCCCTAACACAGACTTCAAAATCAAGAAGTGTTGGAGAAATCTGCATTGCAAATACAGGAAAGTCGGGGGTATTTTTGTTTCGACTGAAATGTGTTTTCCTAACACAGACTCCAAATCCATGGAGCGTGGGGAAATTCATGCAAGTCGGGGGTATTTTTGTTCCGACTGAAATGTGTTTACCTGTGTTTACCAAATCAAGCATATTCGCGGTTCGAGAAGTACGTACACTTGAGAGATGCAAACTTCAGATGGAAATGTAAAATAAAATAATCGTTTGATAATTCTTCCGTTCACATATTTTGTCCTAGACATCATACCAAACGTGAAAGGACTGTCATTAAATTTACTTGTAACGAAGAACATAAATTATCACAATGCATGAATTGACTTTACATGGCATTTATTCAATCTCTTTACTCACAAAGCAAATATATTGAATTCGATTGAATCCGGAAACTGTTCCATTCAATTAAAAATTTTATGAATAAAAACAAACGATTGCTAAGCTAAGCTAGTTCTACGTCAACTTTGCGGTTATATCATAGATATAACCCACCCATTTATTTAAAATAAAATTTTGTACTCGAAAATGGTAAGTCCTATAAAAAAGTGATCTATGGAAGAGTTTTAGGAAAATAATTGAATTTTCATAAAAAAATACTGAAACAATATGTTTTTTAAATTCTACACTGAAAAAAATCGATTTCAAAAACTAAAAGTCGATTTTCTCAAAATAGTCATCTCATATTTTGATGAAATGGTAGATAAATTGTAGATAAATATGTACCCTAAAAATCTTCCATAGATCGCAACTTGTGCAAATTTAAGGTAAAAAAGTTTTCCTAACAAAAACTTTTTCAAGTTTTTTTCTTGAAAATTTTCTATTTTTTTTTGTAATAACAGGTAGAAATGGATTTATGGTTACCCTTGGATGCTAAAGTACAGTTTTCAGCTTGTTTTCGTAGTCAAATACAGTATGTTTCAATTCAGAGAGCAGCGACAGCTCTCAAACAATAGTTATCTGCCAAAAATCTCTTGATTGGTCGGTCAGGTATAGTTGGTGTAGATTTAGGTATCTATTAAGAGTCACTGTAAGTCACTGAAGATATGATAATAATGAATGGATTGTATAGATACCTAAAGGATGAATAAAATGGCTCTTCAATTTATCTACCATTTCATCAAAATATGAGAAGACCATTTTGAGAAAAACGACTTTTAGTTTTTGAAATCGATTTTTTTCAGTGTAGAATTTGAAAAAACAAAATTCAGTATTTTTTTATGAAAATTCAATTATTTTTCTAAAACTCTTCCATAGATCACTTTTTTGTAGGACTAACCATTTTCGAGTAAAAAAAAATATAAAAAAAAATCAAAAATATTTAGCCCGTTCCATATGTTAGTTTATAAAAACTAAGTTTGACAAGTTGCTTAATTAGGTAAGGTCTTCATGCCCAGCGTGCAAATAAGCACGCATTGAAGCTTTTCACATAGTTTGTCAAATAGACGAATCAGACCGAGAAAGATATAGATTCCCGTTTATTTTCTTCTTTTTACTCTTTCAATTTATCTACCATTTCATTAAAATATGAGATGACCATTTTGAGAAAATCGACTTTTAGTTTTTTAAATCGATTTTTTCTCAGTGTAGAATTTGAAAAAAAAATTTCAGTATTTTTTTATGATAATTCAATTATTTTTCTAAAACTCTTCCATAGATCACTTTTTTGTAGGACTAACCATTTTCGAGTAAAAAAATATAAAAAAATAATCAAAAATATTTAGCCCTTTCCATATGTTTAGTGCACCCGTGGCCGAGTGGTTAGCGTCCCACACTATCATGCCGGGTGTTCGGGTTCGATTCCCGTTCTGGTTGGGGGATTTTTCGTCAAAGAAAATTCTTCCGACTTGCACTGTGGTCACGCGTATTCTAGAGCTTGCCACTTTAGAGTACATTCAAGGCGTGTTATTCGGCATAGAAATCTCAACCAAGTATTAATGAACGACGCTAGTTAATGAATACGTTGAGACGGCAAAAGTTCCACAGGGAACGTTAACGCCATTCAAGAAGAAGATATGTTAGTTTAGAAAAACTAAGTATGCCAAGTTGCTTAATTAGGTAAGGTCTTCATGCCCAGCGTGCAAATAAGCACGCATTGAAGCTTTTCGCATAGTTTGTCAAATAGACGACTCAGACCGAGAAAGATATAGATTCCCGTTCATGCTCTTCTTTTTACTCTTAGAAAACACTTTCCAACTCCATTTTATAATGAGGGTTAATATTATCACGCATTTATGCAACAGCACAAGTGACTATGTGGATAACGTGGCCATATAAAACAGCCTTGCATTTCAGCCGGCCTTGGTTCGACCCCATTGACATCCTTTGGAATTTTTTGTTTTGGGTACAATCCCAAAAGAGATGAAAAAAAGAAAGAGATGTCTGTTCCCATACATACAAACATTTTAAAGCTTCAGATGCTTTTATTTGTTCATTTGACCCTTCAGCACATGAAAAGGCATTTTTTTCTGCCGAAAATGAAATGTTTTCTGCCAATGCTAGTTTGGGTGTAATGCTGATATCATATGCAACGGATTTGCTCGATAAAGGAAAATGAGAAGAAAATGGAAGGTATCGCACACTGATCAATTCCTGAAGAAAAGCGAAACATTACTCAACAAGCCCTATCCCTGTGTGATTCTCCTGTCAATCAGGATGCATAGAAATAGCTGGGATGGGATCAGTTATTTCCTGACCGTAAAGTATTTAACATCATCAACCAAAAGGAATCAGCAACAGGAGCGGTAGCAAAGCAGCTCAGCAGCAGCAAACGAGATTCAATTCTCCTGTCACAACATGAACGAAAATACAACACGTCTGTTCATGCCCCTATCGCAACGTGTTTTATGTCACAGTTTACCAAGCAGAAAGAGTTAATTTCTAAGATCATTCCAGCTTTTTTCCCAGAAGAATTTATGCAGTGAACTCGCAAATTTAAGCGCCAATTTCGAATGCTTATAACTAGAGTATTTCTTCATATATCGCAAAGATGTTGGCCTCAATTGGGAATATTTCAACGTATCTATAACAATGAATAAAATTGTATTGTTCTTGAGATAAACGATTGAATAATTGTAAAATTACAAGAATTATCCAAACGCGCAGAATCCCACGATTCGGTTGGCTCGATTTGTGCTCCTCAAATTGAACCGATCAAATGAAGCAACCAGAGTAACAGAACCATACAATACATTTGTTTCTCTAACACTGACGTCAAGCCTGGAGGAATCGGCATTGCAAATATTTACATGGAAGCTGTGGGTACTTTCGTACTCACTTGCATTTAAGCAGATCGGAATGTGTGCCCCCAACACGGACTTCTAAGCATTCTGCATACATTTAGTTTTTTGGCCCCTTTTCCAACGAAATTGTTCGGATTTCTCTTAAGAGCTCAAAAGCCGAGTGATTCAACAATATGTGTTCGAATGTCTGAGGGCCTGAAGTTCTTCGAATCAAGCAAATCCGAGGTTTGAGAAGCACGCACACTTGAGAGATGCAATAACTTCAGAGGACAATGTAAAATACAATGATCGTTTGACAATTTTCCCGTTCACATATTTTGTAAGTCCAATGCATAATTTTTAGTCCAAATGGATTTCGTGTGTGCGGAATTGAGCTTCGTGTTTCGTTAGTGTGAAGCGGAAACGACAATGAATTTTAGATGCAATAACGCGCTTCGAAAATTTATATAAATAAAAATGATTTGGTGTCCGTTCCTCACGATTTAACTCGAGAACGCAGCAATAGATTTAACAGTCAGTGTCAGGATTGATGTGTCTTAGTCTGCGTCAGGTTTATATGCTAAAAAAAATGATAGAAACCACTCGGAAAGTTGGAAAATTGGAAAGTCGTTTTTGCCAAGTATATCTATAAAAGTATCTATAAAAATGAAAATGATTTGGTGTCCGTTCCTCACGATTTAATTCGATAAATTAAATAAGTAGTTGTGGGCGGGACGGGTAAGCTAGCAAATATATTAAGATGAGTGAAAATTTACTTCTCTGTAACATGTTATTCGGAACTGATTGCAGAATTTTGATAGAGAAATGTGTCTGAAAATAATTTTATATTGTAATGAAAATTTATAGTAAATGGGAACTTTAAAGGACCAATTCAAAATCATTCAATAAATAATTCTGCGGTTGAACCTACGAACGTTCGCTTAGTAAGAAAACATGAATGTTCGAAAGTATTCATATCAAAAAATCAATTTTGTGCGGGACGAATTTCGCCAGGTCAGCTAGTAATATTAATTTAATCCACCCATTTTTTGTCTTAAACTACCTAATTTAAGAAGTACGCTACCTAGAACAATTTTGTTATTTTCATTTGAGTAAATTTCGCATAGAAAGCTGATATAGAACGATTCGTTCTTCGACACTCCACTGTTATTTCTCTTACTGAAAACTAGGATCCAAGATTTTCGAAAACTAAACTCTCCTCTCAGTCACTTCGCTACGAGTAGGACTACTCCCATAAACATTCTCCTCTCTCTTGCTACTGAGACACAATGAATGAATTCACCGCCAAACATGACTGGTTTATCAGTTATCCTCGCTCTTAACACTCGTCAATTCGTTTCTAGTTGAAACAAACAAATGGTTGTTCGAATTGGCGTGGCGAATGAATACAAATATGTCCCTCCGTTTAACCTGACTTCGCTCCACCACTACTACTCCACCCCGACATGTATCTCGTTGTCCGCATTCACAATCTTATTTTAACGTCCATATAAAGTGAAATGAAAACTTGATTTCTGATGCAAAAAAGCAGTTACACCATTAGTGGATAGCTTCATTGTTTACCCACCGTGAACACATCCACAATTTGCAAATGAGAGAAAGAAACGAATTCAGTCTGAGAGAGGGTTGATTTAAATGTGTCGTGAAGTTCATTTAACGGTGAAAAATGAAATGAACACGAACCATCGTAGAGCAGATAAGTAACGAAAGCGCCCGAATGATTTTGGGTTTATGTTGACAGAGAAACTGCTGCAAGAAGCAAAGCAAAAACACATTTCCAAGTGAATGCCAATGCCGATTGCTCTTCAGTATCCTGGCGATTCTTAGTTGAATATAACTTTGCCGAGCCCTGCCGAGGCAGCTACTGGACGTCTTTCCAAATAACGTATTGAGTATTGTCCATGCATAATCAAGTTCTGCTATTTTCCATGAAAGTTGTAAACCTAGCTAAGTTTCTGAAATAATTACTGCATGTTTCGATAATCTAGAAACGAAGCTGTTATAGAAAGGAGTCAAAACACGTTGAAGATGTGTTCAACCATTCAAGGACACCATACTTCGTTATGTTCACCGACTCAGAATGCTTAAAGGAATTAAGGAGAATGTGGTGAAGTCCAGATGCTCCCAGAGGCGAGATGCTGTTCGCTCCCAGTGGGCGGAAATCACTATTGGAGAGCACTCGATAACATTGAAGCAAAAACAGAAATATCTAGTTATCGACTGAACTTCAACAGCCTCGTCGACGACGCTTGTGAGAAGAAGATCATGTCCAACAATCGTAGACCAAACAGCAGCAAGAGACACCTTTTGAAGATTTCCATAGCCAGTACGTAGATCTGTCCGAGTCGAATGTTACGAAGATTTATACTTGATTCCAGAACCACCGGAAGGAGATGATCGCGTCATTTTTTTATTTTTTTATTTTCTCATTTATTAACATCATTAACCTGTATTGTCAGCATGTATTGGCCACCGAGAGCTGTGGTTAGTCGCAAGCAACTTGTTGGCATGTGCTCACTCCTTCCTGAGCCACGATTGATCTTGGGAGACTTCATCTCTCACGGAACTGCCTGGGGGGAACAGTACGACGACACTCGTTCATTGTTGATATATGACCTTTGTAACAGCTTCAATATGACCGTTTTGAACACTGGGGAAACAACACGTGTACCGAAACCTCCTGCTAAACTAAGTGCTCTTGACCTTTCGCTTTGCTCGAATTCACTATCGTTAGATTGCAAGTGAAATGTAATCCAGGACCCCAACGGTAGTGATCTCTTGCCAATCAAAATTTCCATCAACAATGGGTCAAATTCTTCTGAATCTGTAAACATGGCATTTGACCTCCCAAGACACATTTACTGGAAAGAATATTAGGACGTGATTGCTCTAGCCATCAATTCCAGAGATGGTTTTCCTCTATTGGAGGAGTATAACTTCGTTTCTCGTTTGATCTATGACAACGCGGTTCGCGCTCAAACGAAACCCATCCCAGGTTTCCCTATTCGTCGAAGGCCTCCAAATCCATGGTGGGATAGCCAATGTTCCAAGCTTTATCAGGATAAATCGAATGCATTTAAAGTTTTTTGGAAACGTGGAACCATTGAGAATTTTCAAACGTATTTAGCCCTTGAAAATCAATTTAAAAACTTGACCAAAGGGAAAAAACGTGCTTATTGGCGAAATTTCGTGGGAGGTTTGTCATGAGAAACGTCAACGAAAAAAATATGGAAAGTGGCTCGAAACATGAGAAATCGTTCTTCAACGAATGGAAGCGAAGAATATTCACATCGATGGATTTTTATTTTGCACGGAAGGTTTGTCCTGATTCCGCTCTTGTGCAAAAAAATGTTCGAGATATAACACAAGATAGGTGCTATCTTGATTCCGAGTTTTCGATGGTAGAATTCTCTCTTGCTCTCCTTTCATGTAACAATTCTGCTCCGGGATCGGATAGAATTAAGTTCTTGCTGAAAAACCTCCTGATGTGGCGAAACATCGCTTGTTGAATTTATCCAATCGGTTTCTGGAGCATAATATTGTTCCAGATGATTGGAGACAAGCTATTCAAAAACCCGTAAAGCCCGCGTCCGACTTCAATTCGTACCGCCCAATAGCAATGCTGCCTTGCATACGGAAATTGTTGGAGAAAATGATCTTGTTTCCCTTGATCAGTTTCTGTTTTCAATCAGCTGCCAAAACACACCTAATTAAACTCGAGCGAATTCAGAATCTTTGTCTCCGTATTGCGTTGGGATGTATGCCCTCAACGCATACCATAAGTCTCGAGGTTTTGGCAGGCGTACTCCCACTACAAGATCGCTTCAATTCATTATCTCTTCGGTTTCACATCCGGTGTAAGGTTATGAATCCATTGGTGATCGGAAATTTTGAGCAGTTCATCGAGCTAAATTTTTATTCTGGATTCATGAGCTCATATCATGAATTCATCTCCATGCAGGTTGATCCTTCTTCGTATATTCCCAACCGTGTTTGTGTTTCTGACTACATCAATTCCTCTGTACATTTTGATCTGTTCATGAAGGAGGAAATCCATGGAATTCCAGATTATTATCTATCGGGGATCGTTCCTACGATCTTCAATGTCAATTGTGATAATATGTACTTTACTGATGGTTCCTCTATGAATGAGTCCACAGGATTTGGAGTGTTCATCGAAATTCTCAGCACCTCCCACAATCTTCAGAATCCTTGCTCAGTGTATATTGCTGAATTGGCAGCGATTCACTGGGTGCTGGACAGCGTCGCCTCACGACCTGTTGAACACTATTACATCAGTGAGGCCGGAAAAGCACTCGCCGTACTTCCTTGAGAGAATACGAGAAATGTTGAGTGCTTTATCCAGACGCTGTTCTTTCATCACCTTTGTATGGGTCCCTTCACATTGCTCAATTTCGGGTAATGAGAGAGCTGACTCATTGGTAAAGGTGGCATTGGCATTGGGATTGAAGGCGACATTTATCAGCGTTAAATCGCCTTCAATGAATTTTATTCTTTAGTCCGTAAAAATGCAATCGCTAACTGGCAACGCAAGTGGAACGAAGATGAATTGGGCCGGTAGTTTCACTCTATTATCCCTAAGGTTAGGCTTAAACCATGGTTCAAAAGTCTGGACTTGAGTCGGGACTTTATTCGCACCTTCTCTCGGCTCATGTCCAATCACTGTTCGTTAGATGCGCTACATTTTTGTATTAATCTTGCCGACAGCAATATCTGTGTTTGTGGCCAAGGTTACCACGACATTGAACACGTTGTTTGGTCGTGCGAGCTATATCTTGTCGCCAGATCGAATTGAGTGAACTCCCTTCGGACCCGAGGAAGGCAGCCCAATGTGCCGGTGAGAAATGCGTTGGCTCGGTTAGACCTTGATTACATGTCCCAAATATATGTTTGCCTTAAAGCTATCGATATTCGAGTGTGATTGTTCTTACATCCTTTTTCCCTCCTTTTCGTCCTTCGCGAGCTATCGATTCCCTTCCTACTTACATTAGAAAAAAGTTAAATTGTAAATACATATCAGATGTAAGGATAGTTTTAAGAATTGAGTGTAATGTGTAAGTGTGAATGAGTATGTGAATGTAAATGTGAAAGTGAACATTGTTATTATTTCCTCACACCCCATCCTTTTCCTAATGAAAATGTATCACCCATCTAAACTCGAGTCAACCGCGTGTAATCGGTTTCCTATTTTATTAACCATATCATTGATGAAACATGTTAATATATTCTAGTTGAAGTATAGTTAAGAGTTTGGCTCCATCAAACCTACGTAACTGAGCCTGTAAAAATAAACGGAAAAAAATAAAAAAACATCATTAACATCATACATCAACATCAAGTCTTAATGGTAAAAGAAAATTATTTGATTAAAATTTAATTGAATTGTTTATTCACTTTTTTGTTGTTGGTTTTGTGTTTTGATCAAATGATATTTTCGGGCCATGCGTAAATTCAAATTTCAAGATCATACTTTCTAAATATCCTCAATTTCATACCTCAAATTAAGCATTGAACAAACCGTGGTTGCGGCGTATATTGCGACAAATGACGCACATATCTCATGTACGATGGTTAACCAATACTCGGCAACCCCCAGAAGAGAGCACCACTTGGGCAGTTTATCTGGAGCACACATTCATCCAGCCACAAACACCTTTCTACCACCTTTGTACATCTAATCGGTAAAAAAGGGAGAAAGCACAATCGTGTGTGCTAGTTCGCAGTCGCTGACAGTGGATTTGATGCTATCCAGAGAAACCACTCGGAAGCTCATCCCATGTTACCACTCTTATGTCGGTCAGTTGGCACAGTTGTACTCTATTCTAAACGAGCACTTGACTCACGTGTCTTTATGTTGTCGAGAGAGGAGTGCTTCTGTTTTACCATTTGTTGCTTCGTTGATTCGTTTAGGGGGAACTATTTCTTCTTCCAAACTAACCATGATAACTTATTCAGGTTCAACAGGAAATAGTTCACGCCTCATATCTCAAAGTATTCTGCAGCGATCAAAAATTAAATGATCGAGAATTACTACTGGAAACAAAACAATGTTCCAATCAATAATATTGTTTATATGCAATGCAACAATAGGTCAAATTTAATACCAACGCGAACGTGTTTCTTGGTACTATGAAGCGAGTGCGGAAAGAGAATAAGATCGGAAATAGGAGATGAATCAGAGATCGAGTTGTATACGTAGCGATCTATCGGCCGCCATTCGGTGGATGTGTAGACATTTAGCAAAGCTTATTATTGTATGGAAATTATATTCATGAGACTTTATTTGTTTGTTCCATTTTCACGCTTGGATACGACTAACGCCGCATAAACATTTACTAACAAATAAGAACAAATACACGCCCTCATTTCCACAATGAAGGTTGGCTGCAGAAATATGTTTGTCAACCAAAAATTATTTAAAGAATAGGGTCTGATCATTAAACAATCATTATCAGTAATAGCATTTTATTTCTAGTTATACGAAAACAAAAAACAAAACTTAAAAGTCCATTGAACCTGATTGTTTCGTGTTCGCTAAGTCATTATTAGTCGGGTTCACTTTCAATCGCGATTCGTTTGGAGGGAGGGAGCAAAAAAAGGTTCAAGTACTGAGGAATGATCTCATCAATCGTACATGATCTATTCAAGATGCATACGAACGTTTGAAACGATTCTATGGTATCATTCTGCATTGGGTTCGTTTGTGCAAAATCGCAAACCACAGCGCCGTGTGTTTGTTGAATTTAACCCCAGCGTTGATCTTTCGTCGTCCGATCCAAACAACAGCACAATGACGCTGTTTCTGGTGGTTGTTAACTTACACCATTGAATGAGAAATAGTATCGAAATTATTTCCAGTAGAAAACTTTACGTAAGCGTAAACGACGAATCCGAATACTGAAAGGTTCTTCGAATTTACGCCAACGTAGTTAAAATTTGAACACGGATAAATCTGAAAGCCACCAACATACAAGTCCCACTTAAATATCGCTTCTGTATACATTCCAGTCCCGGAGCTTCAAGTTTGCCGTTCCACATTCTACAGCAGCAATTATCGTAAAAATCCTAATTAACGCAAATATTAACATCGAAGTGATTTGTCGGTAACTGTGGTTTCGAGTAATTTTTGAAGCGACATGTAAACGGCGAGGCTATTTATGTTTGTATTATTGCCGTAGCGAATTTTACGATAGAAGTAAGTTACTTCATCACATCAACGTCACAGAATGGTTTCATGAGTTGAAATGAAACTTCAAGTTGTGAAGTTTTCTCTCTAAAATGAACTATACTTCCAGCATGTCAAGCAATTCAGGTGTCAATACCAAAATTGTCAATGCTGACGATGGCCCATGGTGGTGCTTCGAGTGAGACTGGTTTTAGCAAGCCTGACATGGCTATTCAACTGACCCGCGATTACCGCTTACTGTTGTCTTTCAAAGGATCTAATATCACTGTTTGATTCCTCTCATCTAATGCTCAACAAACCAAACATCCTTACTTTTTCCTACTCTACAGTTCGAGATCCTAGTCCCGACCAATAAAACAAACTCTTCCCAGAAGTTTCGTAGGGATTTAGGGAGCAGAGAAAATCAACGGCCTCTTTTTTATAAATTTCACCTGAAAATTAAACTTATTTGCTATTTGACGAAGACTAATAATTTCATTATAACTAAAGCTAATATGAGTTTTATTGATAGGTTTTTAACATATTTTAAAGATAAGTAACACAACTCAATTCTTCCGATATTTTCTGTTACACTTCATTCACAACTTTATCACACACACACACACACACACACAAGTCAGCTTACATGATTTGATTGTCATCGGTTTTTTTAGTTCCCTGGAGCACACGAACCACGAGCGTGCAAACGTTAATTAGTTTTGACGCCCCTAACTGCTGTGAACATAAATTGCGAACATTTGCTCACAAGTACTTCAAAAAGTCGCGTGAAACAATCGGCTGAATCGGTGGCGCTAATTGCCGGTGCGACGGAACCCGTAAGGCATTGACAAGTGTAGGGAAACTGTCGCGGTTCGGATACTAAAACACTTCACAGAAGAAAAAAAATCACGCATTTGCATAAGGTGAAAAGGAGCAACAACCGCCGGGAACTTAGCTTTGAACGACAGGGAATATAAGGTAAATGATTTTGGTTTGTCCAGTCGAAAATATTATCAAGGTTTGTCCAATTTTTTGAATGCTCTAATTCAGCACAGCTTTGTCATATCATTCGAACTTTCAAAAAATATAAAAAATTGTCTTTTTCATGATTTACATCAGTTTTATAGTATATTTTTACTGAATTACAAGTTTTGAAGGATTAAAGGGTGTGTCACATCAAATTGCATCACGGAAAAAACGCTGTAGAAATTCGCCCAGTAGACCGATCCTTTTGGAAAATTTTAGACATCAAAATAAAAACTATTAAACAACTTTTGGCATTTTCTTTTTATTCATACTTCGAGCCCAAGCCCGTATGCTCGCACCTTCCTCTTTACCCCGTCCATAAGGTTGTGTACAACGTCAGGTTGTAGTTTTTTTTGAACAGAAATCCATTTTCTCTTGAAGTCCGCCTCCGATTTGACAACTTTTGGGTTCTTCCGGAGAGCCTGCTTCATAATCGCCCAATATTTCTCTATTGGGCGAAGCTCCGGCGCGTTGGGCGGGTTCATTTCTTTTGGTACGAAGGTGACCCCGTTGGCTTCGTACCACTCCAAAACGTCCTTTGAATAGTGGCACGAAGCGAGATCCGGCCAGAAGATGGTCGGGCCCTATGGCTGCTTCAATAGTGGTAGTAAGCGATTCTGTAGGCACTCCTTAAGGTAAACCTGCCCGTTTACCGTGCCGGTCATCACGAAGGGGGCGCTCCGCTTTCCGCAAGAGCAGATCGCTTGCCACACCATGTACTTTTTGGCAAACTTGGATAGTTTCTGCTTGCGAATCTCCTCCGGAACGCTGAATTTGTCCTCTGCGGAGAAGAACAACAGGCCCGGCAGCTGACGAAAGTCCGCTTTGACGTAGGTTACGTCGTCCATTACCAGGAAATGCGGCTCCGTCAGCATTTCGGTGTACAGCTTCCGGGCTCGTGTCTTCCCCACCATGTTTTGCCTTTCGTCGCGGTTAGGAGCCTTCTGAACCTTGTATGTACGCAGGCCCTCCCGCTGCTTGGTCCGCTGGACGAATGAACTTGACAAATTCAGCTTATTGGCGACATCCCGGACCGAACTTCTCGGATCACGTCTAAACTGCTTAACTACGCGCTTGTGATCTTTTTCACTGACGGAGCATCCATTTTTGCCGTTCTTCACCTTCCGGTCGATGGTTAGGTTCTCGAAGTATCGTTTTAGTACTCTGCTGACCGTGGATTGGACGATTCCCAGCATCTTACCGATGTCCCGATGTGACAACTCCGGATTCTCGAAATGAGTGCGCAGGATTAATTCACGACGCTCTTTTTCGTTCGACGACATTTTTCTAAACTTACGAAAAATTGACAGTGAAGCATGGCCAACGTGATCTATACACTCTTATCTGATTATAAGCGAAAGCTGAAGATATAATTCCTAAAAATTAAATTTCTACAGCGTTTTTTCCATGATGCATTTTGATGTGACACACCCTTTATAAAATACACCTTCTATTGGTATCAATACGCCTCTCATTCGAGATAACTTTTGATCGATCTCCAGATGATTATTTGGCACGTATTCAGACCTTTTCTGGATTATAACACTTACAAATATTGTAAACATCATGCTTGCACACCATTTGCATCAGATATACACAGCTAAACCATTAAATTAACACATTTTGATGAACTCAATCCTGATCATGAGTTGTCCAATTCAATAATGTTGTTTTGTCCACATGATTTCTATGGCAAACGCTTGGCGCGCTGCAGTTTGTTTATTGTGTCCTTCGCGCATAGCAGAAATAACGTTTTTCTGTGTTGAGTGTGTTGAGGGTAACACTTTTAAAATGTCCAAAAAAGGGCAATATTCTGAAGATAGCATAAATTATGAATGGAGTAATATGATGACAGTAAACTCAAGCAATGATAAATGCAACATCTACTCGTGAATTCGAATGCTTTCATTCAAAAATGATGATTTCTAAAACCGGACAAACCATGATCATTTATTGGACAAACCATGATCAGAGGTGGTTAAACCATGATCATAATTTCTCTTTGAGGTAAATCGTTAAAAACATAAAAAATTGAATAATTTCAACGCCTTATGGTAGTATTAGCTACTAGAGACTTGGGGCTTTTCAACAAACCCAAAATTGTATCGATTATATGTGATTTTCATGAAGAAAAATCGATTTGCATTCACTAGTTGCGTATACACACCCCAAATCGGACAAACCAAGATCATTTGCCCTATTCATTTATTGCTGTTCAATGGAAAAACTTTAATTTAGTCGTCATACAGGGTCTGCCAATGCCGTGCCGTGCCGTGCCGTGCATTTTCAGCAACACAATGGAATCTTCTATTATTTTGGTCTACAAATGCGTAAATATGAAACAATTATCATCTGTGTATCAATCAACAATTATCATCAGACCACTGGCTGGAAAAAAGTGTGTGTACTAAAACTCTAGCAACGTAGTTTGCTACAAATGGGTATTTCCAATACCAGTTTACACAAAACTGTTACTATACCAAATTGACCAAGAAATCCTCGAATTTGATTCATATCTCCGACCCCAAAAACCGACATTTTGGTGTGAGCTAAAGGGGCGTTTTGAAGTCCTGTTATGAGCATTTCTGGAAGATGGCTGGAAAAATGTATTACTGAATTCAACGCATTCTCTTTCTATGAAACAATTTAACTCCGGGATAGGACAAGAAACAATTTAACTTATTGAAGAATTTACCTGTCTTATTATTTGCTGGAGTTTTCCAACAAGCTAAATATTTGCTGGAGTTTTCCAACAAGCTAAACAACAAGCTGGAGCTTGTTGCTACATCAAAGGTAATTAATTGTAATATTTTCTGTGTAGAAGTTTTCTGTCAAGCTCGCTGAAGACCAACCAATCAAGCTACACCCGATAACACGATAACTCGTTTTATAGCATTTGAATATCTGGGGATCTATTTCGAGTCTAAATACAACAAAGAAATACACATTGTGTATCTAAATCGAATCCAGAAACAGACGAACAAATGTTTCATCCGATAATCAATTTTCTCCGAACGATAACCAGAACACGATGGGGAGCCGGCTCAGTAACGTAAAAAACCACCAAAAGTAGTTAAGGACGCCGAATTGCAAAATTTATTGAACGAAAACTCAACAACAACTCGCAGAACAGTTATAAAGCCATGGGAAATATTTCGAAGATTTTTTGAGGAATATATTTCCTTCTTTGGGAGAATCCTGAGCAGGTAGTAATGGCATACGATTGCCAAAATCCAAGTTTCACATTGATTGCCTGTTGACAAATAGCCAATTCAGTCAATAAGTGAAGTGCGAAGAGGCGGTTTATCTTTGTTAGCAACACTTGGTGATCCCCACGATCGAAAGCAGCCTGGGAATTAGTGTAGGATGTGTCGATTTGCACCTCATTCTCAATAGCCTTGATGCAATGTGATGAAAAGTATGCGGGGTTCGTGTTGATCGACTGTCCTTTGCCACGCTGATCGGGCAAAATGTGAGCATCGCAAGCATCGGAGAACACACCGACAAGAATTTTGAATAGTTTGAACCAGAGATCGAAATGCTGGCCGTTTTGAAACGAAAGCCGTTTTTCGTTTTCACCTGCGGGGAAAAATAGTTGAGAATATAGGAGGCGAGAGAATGTTATACGCTCACTTCGATTCTCGCGAGAAATTCAATGCCGATTTTTATTTTTCGTCGAGTTATGATTGCCGAAAAATGTTTTCGTTTTCAGTGACTCCTTGATGCCGATAATGGTTTTTCACTTCTTCAGTACAGCTGAAAACATTGCATGAAAACATGCAGCAATATTGGGTTTCATCGTGAAGTGAACATGAGATGGATTAATATTTGTACTTTTCAGACGCTGTCCAAATGCAGATCGTTTGGACGCTGTCCTAACAGACTGAGGCTACGGCGATACTGGATCGGAGTACGCACGAAAACTTGATTGTGTGATAACTGACGAAAAGAAACAAATAATTTTGTTCGATAGAAGCTGACGAGTTCGAACGAAGCAAGTGGAAAGCAATGTAACCACACCAATACAAATTGTTTACTTCTCACGATTGTATGCGTTTCGTGAAGCCTTATTTTCGTAAGAAGTTGCAGGCAATATCACAGTAGCCTAACGTTGGTGAAGTTAGCTTTGATTTTTTGCTCCATATTTTCAGTACCAAATGAGAGACGAAAAAGCATTCTCATTGAACTTCCGAGATAGAGATTTTCCACATCTCTTTCTCTCTGAAAACGAATTTTCGGTGAAAAGGAAGAGACGAAAATATCAACAATACACGGTTCATCGAAAACTAGATTGATGGACTGAATATTTATCGCGTAGCCGAACGAGAATTTCGATCTCTGATTTGAACACTTGAATTTTATTTTTATAATCTGAATCAAATCAATGTACAGCTGAATTACTCTTTGGATTTGGTTTTTGTATTCGCAGGAAGCCATGGAAGCCATCTACCGCCGATGTCTCACTAGTGCCCGTGAATGTGCATCTCCATCCTCGAGAACTGATCAAGTAAATGGAGCCAAATTTGGCATTTGAGGGTTTTTTGGTTCGAGAAATGTTTCTATGATAGTTTGACAACCCTTCCTCCATTGGAAGAGGGAGGGGGTTATAAAAATATTACACATATTTCTACCAACCATATTCCAATGAAACATGACAATTGAAAATTTTCGGAAAACTATGAAGGGAAATGAGAAAATTCAGAAAATTGAATTCCCATATGTTCTACAATTACATCGTGATAAGCGTTATTAGTCCAATTGATATTTTGGGCAATAGAAAATGATCTTTGTTCGAAAGTGGAGAGGGATTTTCAGGTGAAAAAACGCACTTCTATATGTTATATTTATATAAATAAAAATGGATCACCAAATGTATTGTGTAATGTGCAAAAAATGTGTAAGCGCAAAGCTCGAGCAATGAATCGTCCGATTTGAGATGCCTTTAATTTATTATATTTTCAGCATCACACATGTATTCCATGTAACTTGTAACACGTGTTTTTCGCAAGTGATTGAAACATCTTGAACGTGAATTGTGTCTGAAAATAATTTGATATTGTTGTGACGAGTTTTGATAGAAGTACAAGGAAACTTATAGTAAAAGGAAATAGTGAAGGTTCGCTTAGCATGAAAACGTTGTTACGCCACAATTACGTGTGAAACTTGTTTTTTTCTCTAGTTTATAAGTCCATTTGTATTTTGTATTTGCCATAATATATGTACACCAAACAAACTCATACCATAAAAACTGATACCACTGGGCTGCATCGAGCGACGTAGGAGTGACAGCGAGAGTTCCGGAAAAAATAGACTATCAAGAAAAAGAAAAGAGAGAGAGAGAGAGAGTGAGAGAGAGAGAGAGTAAGAGAGAGAGTGTGAGAGAGAGAGAGTGAGAGAGAGAAGGAGCAGAAAAAAGGTAGCTGATGAAGCGTTCGAAAGAGGACTTGGACTAGAGATGGGCAAACCGTTCATGAACTGATCAAAAGAACGAGTTCACCCAAAAGAGTGAACGAACTTCCGTTCTTTTTTGCTGGGCAACAGTTCATATGAACTGTATACCCAGTTCAGAACGAACTGTGTACGGTGAATGATGAACTGATAATACAGTTCAGAACGAACTGACCGCCCCATGAAACAACAAAAATAATATGTCGGTATTGTCGCTTCATAAAAAACGCTTGTTGCGTTTTTTTATGTTGCGTTCAGGATACGATGGTTTTAAATTGGATTGTTAAATTATTTATCAAATTTCATATTTTGGAGTTCAGGGTAAATATTTCAGTAAGTTGTTATACCAATCTACCTCACTTATAAAATATAGTTGAAAGCTGAAAGTTGATTTAAACAGTCTTGTTAAACAGTAAAATTCGCGTCGCTAATATGACATATGTTTTATATTATATCATATTGTGCTCGATAATTTTGAGATGGACGTTCGCGGTTTGGGTACAGTTTTGCTATAGCATTTATTGTAATACATCGTAAGCAAAGCAGCACAATGCTAGTTTATGCTGAAAATAATGAATAACGACTCAAACAAAATTAAAATTTCAAAATCAAAGTTTGATTTTCTATTGTGCTAAGTTATTTCTAACAAATATCGGACATATCCCGCCACTGTACAAAAGAGTGAGTGAACTGCTCAAAAGAACTAGTTCATTTTAGTGAACGGTTGGTCACTGAATGGTTCATTAAAGTGAACCGTTTTGCCACCTCTAACTTGGACTGCGACTGCAAAGCTAATCGGAAGCAAGAAAAACGTTAAGGAGGAAAAAGCGTTTTATTTGAAGAAGCATAGCGGAAGTAGGGGAACCGCGTGTAAGACGGACAGTGGAGGTATGATGGACAGGTGGTTGATTTGTATAGTTGCATTATGAATTTCAAATTTATGTTGATGGGAACCCCTTCTATATGCTATTCTAGAATATTAAAACCATCCTATGACAATGAATACTGATTAAAAGTGAAATAGGGAAACAAAAACCGAAAATCAAACATGATTCCGCGTGTGGATGTAATTTTTGCGGCTTCGATGCTTAATGCATTTTGCGTGGTTTAATTGCAAAATTGAATTCGCTGCTGGTTATATTTCGGTTTCTGAGTTGACAGAGAATCGATATTAGGTATGTATGGAAAAGTAAATTTATGTGTAAGTGGTAAATTTAAATTATTAAAATAATTGCACTGGTGGGGTTGAAATGGACAGTCACATCCATAATCACATCCAATGCATGATGGAAAGTGAAGGGAAGAATATTGAACTCTTTTTTATATTGCTTTTTCTTTTGTTCTATTTCAGTTACTGGACGCACAAACACTGAGAGAGAGCGAAATTATCCCTCTCGCGAGCGATAAACTTCTACGCTTCGTATATTATTAACCTGTCCATATTCCCCCCAATACACGTCCATTATACCCGCATCGATTAAAATGTTCTACTTTTCGGCTTGCTTTAATTTCAGTAAAAAAAACCATGAAAAAACACATTTTTATAAAACATTTGGCCAATTATTTCGAAAACCAGTATATTGAAGTGTGATAAACTGCTTTTAAGTTTTTGGAAACATGAGTTTCCAAAGATACCGTTTCCGTCTTACCCCCATCTCCCCTACAAAAGAATGAGAAAAGCGACTTCGAAAAGAGTAGTGAAGAAGGATTAACAAAAAGCTAGAAGGAAGTGGTGAGAAGTGGAAAGCACGGAAGATCGAGTGTGATGAGATTGAAGGTGCGCCAGGTGATTCCATTTGAAAAGACGCGCAACCACGTATGATCGAAGCTGAACATCCGTAGTCCACCGTGAGCAGCACCGATTTTGGAAGGTACAAGCAGTGTTGCCGCACGTACATATTTATCTGGAAAGGTACCAATTTTTTCGATATTTTTGGTACAGATTCTGTACGGAACAGGATACAGATTTTCGGCAAAAACTACAGATTGGTACAGATTTTTTTCCGCGTGTGAAATTTCTTACATATATACACTGCGTTTCACAACTATAGAACCACTCATTTTTTCTGAGTTTCCAGAGATATGTGTAAGAAGTCGGTTGAAACGAAGCATATAGTGTAGGATAAAATTTTATTTTAGGTTTAATGAATAAGGGTTTCAGATTCTGGTCTGGTCAGCTTGTTTACCAGATCAATACTCTATCAAGAACTTATAAGGAGTGATCGTCCGAATAGTAGATGCAGCTTACAAGTAGTATGAGTGATTCGAAAAACTTAAACGAGCAGTATCCTCTGCGTAGAACGAGATACATACTACAGCATGGCGCAGCTTGGTCAAAACCACCCCGAATGGGTTAATTGAACTGATTGAGAACTAAAGATGACCTACGAATTAGAAACTTATTGTTATTCATGTGAAATTGACGTTCATTTTGTAAAGGGTTTTTCCATTTGGTTCTATAGTTATGAAACACTGGAATTTCTATTTTTTTAATGTTTCGCGCCTGAACACAACAATAAAGTTCAAATGGCCAGTCTTATAAATGAAGATAGTTGTTATATTCTACACTATATGCTTCGATTCAACCGACTTCGTACATATCTCTGGAAACTCAGAAAAAAATGAGTGGTTCTATAGTTGTGAAACGCAGAGTACAAAGCAACATTAAAGTGCATGACGACTTTTACTCCGCTCCGGTGCTTATAATCATTTACAATGCAATAAATCATCAATTCATAAGAACAAAAAACGTTGTTCTAGAGGCGTTTCCAGGGTTCTACGATGGGAATATACAAGATCTGGAGAATGAATTCCGTACCCTAAAGGTAAAATTACTCCGTAAGGAAATCACAGTTTCTGAAAACGACCATGTGCAGAATTGATGGACACACATTGGATGTCTAAAAGAATTGCCGGTTCGCTCGCGTTTTTGGCGCTTCGACGCCTTGTTTGTAACATTCTCACTATGTCTCAATCCTTGGCAGCTGTCGAGCGATTTTTCAGAATAAAAAAAAGCTTCAAAATCAGCTCAACAACGATACGATGAATGATAGTATACAATTAAGGTTCAGAAAAACTATGTATAAGCATCACACGAACACACGGATGACTTGCAAACATAAATGTAGTATTCGTAGGAAATAAATGAGTTTTTTTCAAAATTTATTCTACAACGAATATTTTCGATGGTACATATTTTTGGAAGAAAAAGTCACAGGAGGGTTGTGATCCTAGACGAGATACCTCCTGTGTTATGTATGGATGAAATAAAGAAAAAAAACTCACCAATGTAGTATAAGATAACTACAAATACCGAACACAATCATCAAATTTTCTCATCAGTAAAAACATGTTACTTTAATATAGAGAAAGCATATTAGGAATGAAAAAGGTATTTTTCTTTTATAATTTTTACTTTGTGAGTGTTTATTCAACCCATTGCGAATTTTAATTGGACTAAAAACACCTAATACTATATGTAGAACATATGGGAAATCACTTTTCCAATTTTTCTCGCCGTATAAACTTGGGTGGAAATGAACACAACAAAACAGACAGCTTAAACCAAACGACCCGTTTTCGAGCGGGAACACACCTTGGTTTTAATTTATGAACAAAAGTAGGTGTTTGATATTGCATTTTTTATACGATAATGTATTCAGAAATACTTTTCCGTGCATGCTATAAGTATGGAACACCTTCAATCCAATGTACTGAAATTACACAAGCTTGAATATTATGAATTATTTTGAATTCTACTGTTTCCTCTGTCTATTGGTATCGCATTATATAAAAGCCCGAAGTGGATAAATAAAACTCTCTCTTATCATACAACTCTACATCTGTGTACATCATTTATTGGAAGAAGTCAGTGATTTCGACAAGTTCGCCTCGCTCGCTCTCGGAGGATAGAGAAAATAAGTTTATCTAAGTCTACAACAGTGGTGCCGAAACCCGGGAATCGTCTCGCCGGATAACTATCGGGTCAAAAGTGTGTCGCAGCAGTACAATTCGAATGTGTCTGAGCCCCCTTTGGCTGACTCGAAGCAATTGATCGACGAATTCTACATCAAGAACACGTGACCAGCCGTCGTCACCTCCGAAAGCGTGAAGTTGCCTCAACTTCTCTTATTCATCTCGTTCATCGAAAAACCGACTCAGTTACCAGGTACGTCACATTTATCTCGTTGATTGTCCGAGATCATGCCAACACCTGCAATGAGAAAAACTCGCACTAGTGTAGTGAATCGGTTAAAAATTTTACACAGACGTAGGTCGAACATTCTCGGCTCCGCGCAGCTTATAAAAACTTTTAATGATGAATACCATGAAGGCATGGTTCATCAAATACAGGTTAGAATAGATCTACTCGATGATCTATGGAAAAGATTTTGTGAAATACAGGATGAAATCGAAATATATGAGGAATCTGAAGATTCTGAGGACCTTTCAGAACAACGTGTGTCATTCCAGAACATTTATGTTGATCTCAAATCCTCTCTAATCACAAAATTGCCTCGTGATAATCTCGTTTCAACTTCTCGAGTACCGACAGGTCAGGTACAGCCACAAATCACACAAGCAATTCGTCTTCCGGAGATTAGAGTCCCAGAATTCGATGGGAATCCGGAAAAGTGGATTGAGTTCCGAGATCTTTTCAAGTCGCTTGTTCACGCCAATGGGCAGCTAACTTCCGTTCAAAAAATGCATTATTTGAAGGCTGCATTGAAGGGTGAAGCACATCAAATAATTTCGTCAATTCTCGTATCCACCGAAAATTATCAAATTGCGTTGAAAGCTATCGAAGAAAGGTATGATAATCCTAACCTATTGATTAAGCGTCATATTTCTGCATTGTTCTCTATTCCTACATTGAAACGCGAATCTGCTTCAGGGCTATCCGAATTGCTCGATCAATTTGATCGCCATGTTAGTGTGCTGAACCAATTGGAGGGTCCAGATCGTCACTGGAATTCGGTCCTCGTGGAGAGTCTAAGTCGTCGTTTAGATTGGTCGCCACCGAACCTTCGATTAGATGCCCTCAGTGTAAGCAGAGTCATTTTTTGTATAACTGTGTACAATATAAGAGTTTACCGCCAAAGCAGCGTTTTAATCTTGCCAAACGATATAAATTGTGTATAAATTGTCTAGGTGGTTATCACATGGCTAAAAATTGTAACTCGGCTAATTGTGGAGTGTGTGGAAATCGGCATCACACACTATTACATCTGCCGACAGCAGATAGTTTGGATCGTTCTCAAACTAACTCGAGAGTATCGCACTCATTTATCGCTAATGAACAATCGGTAGAAAGTGAAGAACAATTATATCCTAATCAGTACAATACGCAATCGTATAATACATCACCGTCGGGTTCGAAATCTACGCATATGCCAGTGGTTCATACCCTCGCGACTCTCTCGTCGACTACATCTACCACAGTGAGTTCATTATCTGCACACTCTGAAGAAAATAAGCCAGAGTCAACCTTAACACAGATGTATCCGTCGCGTAATATCGGGTGTGAAGTGTTTCTAGCAACAGCCTTGATCAAGGTGAAAGATTTGTTCGATCGTAATCACTTCGTGCGTATCGTGTTGGACAGTTGTTCGCAGTGTAATTTCGTTTCGGAGTCCCTAGTTATGAAACTTGGACTCAAGCGTAGTAAAACAAACGTGGATGTGATCGGTGTCGGCACGGGAAAAGTACATATCACGGAAACAGTTATGCTTAATATAAAGTCTCGAGTAAGCAAATTTGAAGCTGCAGTGTCATGTCTGGTTATCCCGAAAATACCGGCGATTTTGCCCAGTAAAAACATCAACATTTCGAAATGGAATATACCGTCGAATGTAGTGCTCGCTGATCCTCGTTTTAACATTAGTGCGGGAGTTGATGTTCTCGTCGGCGCGGAATTATTCTTTTCGTTGCTAGAATCTAGCCGAATTTCGTTTGCTCAAGGTTATTCTCTATTACAGAGTACCGTATTCGGATTCGTGGTGTCGGGAATGTATTCATCTGCTGCAAATCAATCGCCGATTTGCATTATTAGTACCGCCAATAGTCTAGAAACAATGCTCCAAAGGTTTTGGGAAATTGAAAATTTCGACGTCGGTAGAGCGTTAACTTTAGACGAGCAACGGTGTGAAGATCATTTTAGAAGAACTGTGTCGCGGGAACCTGATGGAAGATACGTGGTTCGACTACCGCTACGCGAAGACCGGTTACCCTATCTTGGAGACGCGTATCAGCTGGCTCAGCGCCGGTTCCTATCAACTGAACGGCGTTTCAGGACGGACTCGAACCTCCGTGACAGCTATCATCAATTCATGGATGAGTACGCAAGATTGGGGCACATGCAGCGCACTACGCATACAGGTAAACCATTTACTTTTCTACCTCACCATCCTGTAATCCGCCCTGATAGTACCACTACAAAAATACGTGTAGTTTTTGATGGTTCGTGTAATGAAGGTAATCAATTATCGTTAAATGACGTTTTATATGCCGGACCAACGGTTCAACCAACTTTAGTATCGATTGTTTTAAATTTTCGAATCCCAAGGTATGTGTTCATCGCTGACATTGAAAAAATGTTCAGACAAATTTGGGTTCATCCGGAGGATCGACGTTGGCTTCAAATTTTTTGGAGAATAAATTCGACTGATCCGCTTTCAATATTTCAATTGACAACAGTTACATATGGCACAACGTGTGCTCCTTTCCAAGCTACGCGAGTTTTGATGCAATTGGCAGATGATGAAGAGTCGCGGTTTCCGTTAGGTGCAAAAATAATTAGGAAAAACACTTATGTTGACGATACATTGGCTGGTGGTGACAATTTGAACGACGTTGTCAATGCTGCAGCGCAGTTAAGGCTGCTATTAGCCGCCGGCGGTTTCAGTCTTCGGAAATGGTGTGCTAATGACGCGAAGGTTTTACGGGAAATACCCCCTGACCTAATTGAGATGCCGAGTGAGATTGAAATAGATAGGTCGTCGTCAGTGAAAACTCTAGGGTTGCTCTGGAATCCTCACATCGATCAATTTGCTTTCAAAATTCCAGATTTATCCAGCACAGATACGATCTCTAAACGCGTTGTTGTATCGGAAATGGCCCAATTATTCGACCCCATGGGCCTAGTCGGATCGGTAGTTGCAGCAGCTAAAATCTTCGTACAGCGTTTATGGATAGGTCAGCATACGTGGGATGAACCACTCCCGGATGAGTTGAAAGACTGGTGGCAAGATTATCGCGAACAACTGCCGCTACTGCACCAGTTGAGAGTGCCTCGACGTGTAATCACTAGTACGTCATATGCGATCCATTGTTTTTGTGACGCATCCGAACGAGGCTATGGATGCTGCGTATATATAGTTTCTACTAACACGAGTGGTGGAAGAATAAGCAACCTACTAATCACTAAATCGAGAGTTGCTCCTCTAAGAACACAATCAATCCCTCGCTTGGAATTGTGTGCTGCTTTGCTAGGCAGTCAACTGATTAATCAAATTCTAACTTCTACAGAATTTTCTGGATCTGTGGTATTTTGGACAGATTCGTCAGTGGTATTGCACTGGATTAATTCACCGTCATTTGCTTGGAAAACGTTCGTATCGAATAGAATTTCAGAAATTCAAAAACTTTCTGACGGACATACATGGAGGCATGTTCCATCAGAAATGAACCCAGCTGATCAAATATCTCGAGGAGCTCAGCCGAAACAAATTTTAAATGATAAATTGTGGTGGCATGGTCCAGAATTTTTATTGAAACCTGAACATCTTTGGCCAATTATTGAATCTGCAACAGGTGAAAATGATATACATTCAACTGAACGTAGACTTGTCGTTTCGTTGCTCACTAAAAATAGTGCTCATGAGCATTGGGACATTTTTGAAAGATTTTCGAAGCTGTCGAAATTGTTGAAAGTCGTTTCATGGTGTACGAGATTTTTCTACAATACTTCGAAGAAGCATTTAAAAATTACTGGTCCGTTAACACCAAAGAGTTAAACACTACACTGAAACTATTAATTCGAGTTGCACAAGAATGTTCTTTCCCGAATGAATTTAAATCAATTAATAAAATGAAAGGTGAAGACTGCACTCAGCCTGAAATGAATTTCAAATCGCTATTGAAAGGTTTAAATTTGTATTTGGATGATTTTGGTTTACTTCGAATCAAAGGGCGCCTCGAAAGATTGTCCGCACCTTTGGATACCAGATGTCCGATCCTGTTACCTTCAAACCACAAAATTACATTTTTAATTGCTCGGTCAATTCATCTTCAAACGTTGCATTCTGGTCCTACATTATTATTATCAACCATTCGTCAACGTTTTTGGCCATTGCATGGAAGGAAGATTACACGAAAAATAGTTCGTGAATGCATCCAATGTTTTCGTTGTAATCCTCGGATGAGTAATCAAATCATGGCTCCACTTCCTGAAGTGAGGATTACGCCAGCGCGAATATTTTCGAACTGTGGATTAGATTATTGTGGACCTTTCCTCGTTCGTCCACTCGTAGGTCGGGGTGCGTCTGTTAAAATTTACGTTGCGAATTTTATTTGTATGGTCTCGAAAGCCATCCACCTGGAAATCGTGTATGATTTATCGTCACAGGCTTGTATAAATGCAATGAAACGCTTTATTGCCAGACGTGGACGTTTAGTAAACCTGTACTGTGACAATGCAACCGCCTTTGTTGGAGCAAATCGAGAGCTCAAAGAACTTCGCTTACAATTTCTCGACCAATTTAAACATGAGTCTTGGAACAGTTTTTGTTTACAACAAGGAATTAATTTTAATTTTATTCCAGCTCGTTCCCCTCACTTCGGAGGCTTGTGGGAAGCAGGTATAAAATCTTTTAAATTTCATTTCCGTAGAATTTTGGGAAGTAAAGCACTTCGGCTTGACGAAATGGTAACAGCTGTGACTCAAATTGAGAGTATACTAAACTCCAGACCACTAACGCAGTTGTCTGACAATGCAGAAGATTTGAATGCATTGACACCAGGTCATTTCATAGTAGGAGAGCCAATGTTCTCTATTCCTGAACCAGATATATCAAATTTAGAACTTAATCGACTGAATCGATTCCAGGAGCTAAGACGTTCCGTCCAAGATTTTTGGCGCCGGTGGTCCCGCGATTACGTGAGTCAACTCCATCAACGACCGAAATGGCAAACCGAAACGCAGCTCCATCCCATCGAAGGCGTTTTGGTATTGGTCAAACAAGAGAACCTCCCACCTCTACAGTGGAACTTAGGACGCATTGTACAAACGTTTCCAGGGAGCGATGGTCACGTCAGAGTAGTCCTAGTTCGCACCGCAAATGGACTGTTTAAACGCGCCGTCACCGAGGTATGCATCCTCCCAATAGACGTCCCACAGAAGCCAGGAACAATCGAGGACCAAGTGTGGACCGAACCAAAATAGGATAGGGTTCGCATGCGGATGCACTGAAGTGGAGGACCTGGATGTCGAAGTGTTGAAACTAGGGAGTTTCAACGGGGGCCTGTGTGTTTGATATTGCATTTTTTATACGATAATGTATTCAGAAATACTTTTCCGTGCATGCTATAAGTATGGAACACCTTCAATCCAATGTACTGAAATTACACAAGCTTGAATATTATGAATTATTTTGAATTCTACTGTTTCCTCTGTCTATTGGTATCGCATTATATAAAAGCCCGAAGTGGATAAATAAAACTCTCTCTTATCATACAACTCTACATCTGTGTACATCATTTATTGGAAGAAGTCAGTGATTTCGACAAGTTCGCCTCGCTCGCTCTCGGAGGATAGAGAAAATAAGTTTATCTAAGTCTACAACAGTAGGAACAAAAGTTCCCCCTACTTTCATGTATTCACATTGTCGATTTCCTCCAGAATTCGGCACATAGGGGTTCAAAAAAACCGCCAAAATTTCGTATTTGATATCCTATACAATATTTGCCATACAACTAGTGATTTGGATTGGGGGCACTTTTTACTCCCTTACCCGGCCATGCCCTTTAGTGTATACATTACGTACTATTGCAATAATGATTCAAACAAATTTAAACAAGAAACAAAGCATAAACATATCCCATTTGGTATGTACATGCCCCCACCTTTACCTCCGCATTAAAAAAGTTCGATTTTTCAATTTTTCATAATTTAAAATTTTTATAATATTTTTATAATAAGAATCGTTTGCTATCTTGAACAACAATAAGTTGAGCTACAATATTCTTCGAAGAACGAGGATTGTAGTAGTAGGGTAACACGGGGTGAGTTAGACATACGGGGTGATTTGGACCACCCCATTATCTCAAAAAGTACGGCTCAACTTGGATTTTTTATAATGTCATCTTCTTTATTTGATGAACCGTATGTAACTAACATAAAAAAACTTTGGTAAAATTCGACAGGTATAAGGAAATGATAGCATGAACACAGCAAGCACTTTGATTGTCAAAAAATGTGAGTTTTCCGATCCCGCTTTTTCCCGCTGATTAAACAAACTTTTCGTGTATTGTGCAGTAAAATTCTGTTAGCCTACAAAAGAGGAACAATTTGATGCGAAACTGTAAGTTTGATAACAATAAATGAAATCAATTGCATTTAAATTTTTGCATGTTGTGTGGGATAACATGGACACGTTTCTGTGGGGTGAATTGGTCCTACAGATTTGAGGTTTTTCTTTGGTCTAATTGATTCCAGATGCCGCTGAATTACAAAAAGAGGATGGGCAGACAACGTTGGAAGAAGGAGTAGCTTGAAAGAGCAACGCAGGCTATCAAGAATGGATTTTCTTTGACCAAGCATCGAAAGTGTTTGAAAATGCTCGAACAGTGAAAAAATCCATGCAGAATTCGAGATGGTCTCAATCCAATTTTTCTGGTCTAGAATCTGGCCAAGACACCTGGTATCGATCCCAGAACACTGTTACTGATTGTAACATTATTCCAAAATACGTTACATAAACATAAGTATGTTTCTTTCGATGAAACACACACTGGACCAAATCACCCAGATGGTCTAAATCACCCCGCATCAAATTTTAATGTCCAAAAATCATCTCTTTTATTTTATGATATATTTGGTAGTTTAAAGCTTGACATAATGATTAAACATTATTGATTGAGAGAAAACAAGTGTAGCTTAGTATACAATGTGACATTTTTTATTTAGACCGTATTGGTTTAGAAATATTAGGCGGTTTGCTTAGGTGGTCCAAATTCCCTCCTTTTCCCCTACGTACGCGCTTGAAATGGGCATCTTCCTTCCTTCCTACTACTCTTATGTATTTCTGATTTATGATGATTTTTTTTTTGCGGAAAAATGGAAAAAATCGAAATCCCGGAGAATAATTTTATTTGCACTATGATATACAGAAAAACCAACACTCAAGCGAAAATCGATTTCAAATTCGTTTTCTAAATTCAAAATACATCCTATCGCAACCTATCATATCTTCATTGGTTTTTATTTGCATTGAACGATGCTAAATATTAACAGCGGACAACTACTAGCGTAGAGCGGATTTAATACAATTCAGTGATCTCATTTCGAATGCAGCGATTTGAACGGATATTCTCCTACGCGCTCGTACAGCCACCAGAATAATCAACACTATTTGGGCGTATAGGCTGGCCGCATGCTGTAACCTAAACACCACGATATCAACAAAAATTTACTGAACAGAGTTTCAGCCGATAGCAACCGGCACTCGAGAGTCGTCGAGAGATTGCTTTTGCGTATCTGAAAGTAGCACCATTCAGCCAACAGTTAGTGGTCGAACACATAGGGGAAAAGGGGGGAATTTGGACCACCTAAGCAAATCGCCTAATATTTCCAAACCAATACGGTCTAAATCAAAAATGTCACATTGTATACTGTGCCACACTTGTTTTCTCTCAATCAATAATGTTTAATCATTATATCAAGCTTCAAACTAAAAAATATATCATAAAATAAAAGAGGTGATTTTTGGACATTAAAATTTGATGCGGGGTGATTTGGACCGTCTGTGGGGTGATTTGGTCCAGTGTGTGTTTCATCGAAAAAAACATACTTATGTTTATGTTAAGTATTTTGGGATAATGTTACAATCAGTAACAGTGTTTTGGGATCGATACCAGGTGTCTTGGCCAGATTCCAGACCAGAAAAATTGGATTGAGACCATCTCGAATTCTGCATGAATCTTTTCACTGTTGTTCGAGCATTTTCAAACACTTTCGTTGTTGGTCAAAAAAAATCCGTCCTTGATGGCCTGATTTGCTCTTCCAAGCTCCTCCTTCTTCCAACATCGTCTGCCCATCCTCTTTTTGTAATTCCGTGACATCTGGAATCAATTAGATAAAAAAAAAGCCTCAAACCTGGAGGACCAATTCACCCCACAGAAACATGTCCATGTCACCCCACACAACATGCAAAAATTGAAATCCAATTAATTCCATTTATTGTTATCAAACTGACAGTTTCGCTGCATCAAATTGTTCCTCTTCTGTAGGCGAACAGAACTTTACTGTAAAATACACGAAAAGTTTGTTTAATTTGCGGGAAAAACCTTAAAACCACGATCGGAAAGCTCACATTTTTTGACAATCAAAGTGCTTGTTTTGTTCATGCTACCGTTTCCTTCCACCTGTCGAATTTTACCAAAGTTTTTTTACGTTAGTTACACACGGTTCAATAATGAAAGAAAATGACATTATAAAAAATCCAAGTTGAGCGGTGCTTTTTGAGATAAAGGGGTGGTCCAAATCACCCCATATGTCCAACTCACCCCGTGTTACCCTACTATTATTTTACGTTCGCAATGCGTGTAGGCGAACCACACTGGAATCCATAACATGGCGTTTGGTTCAATACTTTCGATTGCGATAGCTTCGGATAGTTTAAATTTCGAAAATGATCTCAATAAAAAATGCACAAAGCGAGATATAATTTTTTTTTCATATTATGTCATTGAACGTTAGTGTGAAAAGGCAATGATAGTCAAGTTGGTAAAATAAAATTATTGGAAAAACAATTGCGCATTTGCTTATCCAATAAACTCATTCCTACTGTTGACTACTGCTAAGTGGCTTACGAGGCGTCGATGACTGGAATACTGAGTGAGTAGCTTTACTGCATTTTAATTACTAGATAACACTTTTTTGTTAAATTCGTTCCAAATAAAAACACTCATATCGAACTGCACGCTTATAGATAAAAACTGATGATGCAAATATCTTTACTCTGAAATAACGTTGAACATTTACGTTCAACGTTGAAGTAACGTTGAAGTAACGTTGACATCAGTTATTTTCGAATAAACAAGTGTAAAATTTGCATTCTGTTGTTTCAATCACAGTTGAATTATTTCGTATGCACGATTATAGACATTATAGACCGACTATTAGCTGGTTTCCTGTGTTACTAAATTCTGTCCATTAGAATTTTCAAATCACATACCGTGGTTAGAAACTACCCTTTAAACTCTGAACAATTGTTGTTGTTTTTCCATGGAAGCATATTTTTTATTGTTGCCGCGTTATACGTCCAAGTCTAACAAAGACGAACAATTTTATTTCATGTAAGAGCGAAAACGACTCTTACGGTCACATTGTGAGAAACACAAACATTGCTTATCGTTTTCGCATCATCTAAGTTTCCTCCGCCATAATGGCTTCGAAATGAGGGAAAGTGAATAGAAACTAAGATGATGTGCAAGATTAGAGTGATGTTGCTCTGTTCGGTAACATAGTAGAACAATCCGTCTTGTGAGCCAAAAAGTGAAACATAACACAATTACGACATACCGGCAAATTTTCTTGGGATTTTATGGAATATAATTGTTACATTTCATGTGTTATTTCCTGGCTATCTAGCCTACTTATATTTTCAAATTCTTGACACATGAAACTTTCTTGGAGACAATCGTACACCCAAATTCAAATGTAATCTGTTTTATTGTTGCGAATGAAATGTGTGCGGAAACCGCGTTTTTTGACATTAACATTAAACACTCGCTTTCCGGCTCGGAACCACAAACGTGCGAGTCATATCTAACCAAGTTCCGTTGATGGAAACACGAATCAAATATGATGGATCAGATTGCGGCATTCAAAAGGCGCTAAATAGAACACATATATTTCACGTTTCTGTTTTGCATATGGGGTGATCCGTGATGTTGTTTTTCACGGTTGTTATTTTATTTAGACTGTCTTCCATATCCAGATGACCGGAAAGTATGAAAAATTCATGCTGCAGCATTCCGTGTTACATACAAACCAATTGTTAATCGTAGCTTCCGTTGGAGGGGAGAACAAGGAATCTATGTAACGCTTTATGCAAATTTCAACAGAAGCAAATCGTTTGTGGGATGCGTGAGATATACGAATTCAATGGGAAGAGAGAAGTGAGTAGCTTGGCATTTACTTGTGTAAGGAATGATAAATTTCTCGGTAAACTACCTTGTGCTAAGTGTGCTAAGTCTATGTTCATGCGTGACTAAACATAATGATAAAAAAATATGCAACACTCATACTAATGAATTATTTACCCCAAGCTGAAACTGATCGTAGCAGGGGAACAAGCGGTTAATTTGAATAGTGAACTATTTTAATTCTGTATTGTTAATAAGTGCCCCATCCACTTTCCATTCCATAATATTTGAAAAACTCTAAAAAATTTACATCCAACAAAATACAAAAGGTAAACATAATCAGAGCATGACTCGATAGTAGACAAGTTTTATTTTAAAATTCGATTGAATAATAGAATTCTCGTAGGTGAGTTAACATCAAACAGAAATATTCATACCAGTAGTACACGTGTGGCAAGATCGACACTGTTAGTGTTAGAATGAGCATCCAACCATCCAACTATCGATAGTTCATAAATTTTCAAAAACTCATATCTCCATTTTGGTAAGTCGGACACGGCACCACTATACGTAAAACATTGCTGAATTGGAAGGGTTTTCCAATAAAAAAATATCCAATAAAAAGAATATCGAATAGACACCCCCTATGAGACATAACAGTTTTTAACATTAAATTCAATTTTCGAATAAGATTTGCATTAAAATGTTATTTTTCCTAAATATGTTATTTATTTCTTGCTGATTACTACTTTGTCAAACATCATATTTTAATCAGACATCTGGATTTACAGTTAAGAGTTTTTGAAAGAAATATCAAGTAATTTTGAATGATTTTAAAAATCAGTCGTGGTGTAAATTGGTCATATGATTATGAAAATTGTGATATTGGCTTCCATAATCGAGTCGCTGTTTTTGGGCGATTAGGCGTGGAATTGCTCATTAGATTGGTTTTCTCGAAAACATCTATAGATTTTTTTTTATAAATTCATTTATTTTTTCATAAGTTTAAAGGAGCCGAATTCTTGAATATATTTAAATAAATATATAAAACTATACATATAAACATAAAGAATTTTCTTAAATCTATGGTTAGTAATGTGGATAACCGATTACTCGAGTTTAGAAGGGTGACATATTTTCTCAAGAAATGGATGGGATATAAGGAAATTATTACAATGTTGATAATCACACACACTCAATTCTCAAATATATTCGTACATCTATTGTGAATTTACATTTCAACTTATTCTCCTGCTTATAGCAAGGGGATTAACTACTCACAAAGGAAGAAAATGAGGGATATAAGGATATAGGGGTCTTCTTCTTCTTGAATGGCGTTAATGTTCCCTGTGGAACTTTTGCCGTCTCAGCGTATGCATTAACATGCATATGCATAACTAGCGTCATTTATTAACACTTAGTTGAGATTTCTTAAGCCGAATAACACGCCTTAAATGTATTCTGAGGGGCAAGCTCTAGAATACGCGTGACCACCAGTGCACGTCGGAGGAAATTTCTTTGACGAAAAATTCCCCGGCCAGAACGGGAATCAAACCCGAACACCCGGCATGATAATGTGAGACGTTAATCACTCGGCCACGAGTGCACTAACTAAGGATATAGGTGTAGTGGGAGCAAATTGGTCATGGAGGGCAAAGGGGTCACCTGGTTTTTTTGGTACTATATTTATTGACTATAGATGCCGTATTGATTTGCACCATATGTTTGAAGAATTTAATGAATTTTAAGTCACCCTGTACTTCAATAGAGCTGTCGCATGTCAAAATACAAATAAAAACAGAAATTACTCTCTCGATAGCAATTCGGCCGTAGTTCTGTGCGCATGGTATCTAAGGAATTCCTCGTGAAATTTAGTTTATTCAATCTGATATTTTGGACAAATCATCAGTTTGGACGACTGTTCACATATTCTAGGAGAGGTGAACAGATATTTTGTTTAATCTCAGCGATTAATTAGCATAGAAATTATTTTCATGTTTGGGGGCAAAGTGGTCATAGGTGAATAACAACTTACAATGTTCTGTATACTAAAGCTGATATACCTCATCACATTCTGCTCTTGAAAAAGATCCTTTTGTGGCTTTGACCCTGGATCAATATGCCACTCCAACCAAACCAAGCCTCATTATGCGGAATATTATGTGTTGATTACTACGCTTTTGTATGCAAGAGAAAATTTAAATTGAAACTGTAGGTGAATAGACCAAGCATATTTCTTACATGTACCTACTATAACAAATATGATTTGAACAAATTTGGATGAAAAAAACGCATAAATCTATCCCATTTAGCTTGATATGGGCGGGTGACCACTTTGCCCCCACTAGGTGACCACTTTACCTCCAAGCAAAAAAAAAAGTTCGAATTTTCACCTTTTTTTCTAATGATGAAAAGTGTACTATTTTGAATTTTTATAGTAAAAGCTGTTTGCTATCTTGAAGAACAATGAGTTGAACTACAATATTCTTCGAGAAACGGAAATTGAATCGGTATGTGGACGCTGGAAATGGACATATTCCTTAGGGTGACCACTATGCCCCCACTTCCCTTAAGGATAATCACACAAGAACTTGGTAGCTTCAAAGAAAACATATATTTGGGACATGTAATCAAGGTCTAACCGAGCCAACACATCTCTCACCGGCACATTGGGCTGCCTTCCTCTAGCCCGAAGGAACATCTATAGATGACCTATAGAAGGTTGATACCTTCTACCATCCAGGTCCTGTGTACGAAAGTAGTGAGGAGTTGGTCCAATCTCTTTCAGTAGGCAATTATGCATTTGATTTGTACGTATCCCCTACGGTAACGTACCTTGCTTTCAGCTATCGAATGCCGGGAATTTCCGATACATCCAGTCGAGCAAATCAAGGTGTAGAAAAACCAAATCCTGCCGTCGCTCTTAATCCAGTTACAACAGCTCAGCACAGCTCGGATGGTCATGGATATGAATTACCCCGACGTATCTTCCGCCTGTCCTACCAGAATATATGAAGGATACGTACCAAAATCGTGCGTTTGCTATTTTCTATTTGCGACTACGAAGAGTTTGTCTACGGAAACATGGCATCGTGCAGATTTTGTATTGGAAAAAATGCAACACTTTCTTTTGTATATAACTTTTTGTTACATGGGTAAAAAATGATTGAATGTTGGTTAAACTAGTTTAGAGTATACAGTTTATATGTGTCACATTTCGCCACAATCTGTCGATTGCTTATCGAGATCGCTTCAAAGCAAGAAGTGCTTCCACAAAAAGTTATGGGCGCGGTCCTGGAAAACTCAGGCTAGTCCCACAGCATCAGTTGGAAATCGACCATTCGACCGTGTCCCGTGTGGCAAAATCGTTTAAGGAGACCCAGACGATCCAGCGGCGAGATGGCAGCGGAAAAAAGCGAATACCGACCTCGTGAAGGCAAGAAAGGCGAGGGTTTACTTCAAGTGCAATCCAAACCTTTCGATTACAGGATTATTAACAAAATCTTTTTTTTTTTAAATATTTCTTTCTTTCTTATTCGTGATCGTTTACCATTCGGGCAAACGTTCTATCAATATAAATAATATTCGAGTGACCTCGTTTCTCGTAAATGCTCTAAAACCATGTTGTGTTATGATACTATTCCTTTATCTTCTCCCAACGCATTATCTGTCTGTTTTTTGTTTTTTTTAACAGATTTAAATATCTCAGTCTATCAATTTTATGGCGACTGGTTGAAATTGACAGCTTTCTTCTACGTGATGCAAATGGCTGTATAATGTTAAAAATCGAATTTAAATGTCTATCATTTATACAAAATTATTACTTCAATTAATACAAAAGTGAAACTATGTATCGTTTTCATAACTTTGAAAAATATAGTACGCAACGCCGTTTTCTCTTTTTTTGGTTCCGTTTGCGTGATTGATTCTCGAGTAATGCTTGGTTATGCAAAAATTTGTGTTTCATTTGAATGGCAGCCTCCCCTTAGAGAGGGGGGAGGAGTGTCGAAGCACCATAGAATCGTTCATCGATCCCTAAAACCTCTATATGCCAAGTTTGATTCCATTTTGTTGATTAGTTCTTGCAACCACCCCCCACCCCCTTAGAAAGAGGGGAGGAGTGTTTAACGATCATATAAATATATATTGCACCCTAACACCGCTATATGCCAAATTTGGTTTCATTTGCTTGATTAGTTCTCGAGTTATGCAGAAATTTGTGTTTCATTTGTGTGGCAGCCTCCCCTTCGAGAGGGGTTGATCCACCATGGAATCGTCTGTTGTCCCCTAAAACTTTCACATGCCAAATTCGGCTTCATTTGCTTGATTGGTTTTCGAGGTATGCAGAAATTTGTATTTCATTCGTATGGCAGCCTCCCCTTAGATAAGGGGGAGGAGTGTCTAACCACCATAGAAACATTTCATACCCTCTAAAACCATCACATGCCAAATCTGGCTCCATTTGCTTGATTGGATTTCGAGTTAAGCAGAAATCTGTGTTTCATATGTATGGCAGCCCAACATCCCCCCCCCCCCCTCTTTGAGAGGGTGAGAAGGGTCTATTTACCATAGAAACGTTTCTTACCCCCTAAAACCTTCACATGCCAATATTGGCTCCATATAATATTTTTCACCAAAATTAAGTACTTGTTTCGCGGCGCAGACTCAATGCTACAAATTTATCATTATACATTTATTTTGTCTTCTTTCCTAGAAGTATTCGATGGAAAAGCCACATGGCGCACTATCCGGCTAGTACGCTATCTGTACTCTCTAAGGGGAGCTGCATTACTCGAGAATCAATCACGCAAACAGAACCATATTTCGGATGTGAGGGTTTAAGGGTACGAGAAATGTTTCTATGATGGTATGACACCCCTCCATCCTCTGGAATGGAGGGGGGGTTCCAAAAAATTAAAACACACATTTCAATCAAACATATTCCAACCAAACATGACAATTGAAAATTTCCGGAAAACTCTGAAGAAAATGGGAAAATTTGAAAAATTGAATTCCCATATGTTCTACAATTTCATAGCGACAAGCGTTGTTAGTCCATTTTATATTTGCGCTAACGAAATTGATCTTTGTTCGAAAGTGGAAATTGATTTTTATGTGATAAAGCTCACTCCTATAGCTTCTTCTAAATAAAAATGGATCGCCGAATATGTTAATAAGAGCAAAACTCGAGGAAGGAATTGTACGATTTAGGGCTGTCTTTATTCTATCATATTTTCTGTATCAAAAATTAATTCCATGTGACGGAGAAGCATGTTATTTGCAAGTGGTTGGAAAATCTTGAACGAGAATTGTGTCTGAAAATAATCCCCTAACAGTAATATTGTAATGACGAGTTTTCGTAGAAGTACTAGGAATTTTATAGTAAAAGGTAATTTGAAAGGGTAGATTAGAAGATCATTGAATAAAATAATTCCGTAATCCTACGTCAAAGAAGCGGTCGTTTTCTTGACACCACCTCTCATATTTTTTGCAACATTCTGAACGTTCAGCACAATAAATTATTATTGCGCAATGCACAATTCAATACACTATCATTTTACAACACATTTACTGCCGTTCTACGCATAGTTGTCCTATGTTCCAAAATCAGCAACTGAGAAAAACGCATTCAGAGTTTTCTAGCATTTTTGTCTACTAGAAGCTTCAAGCATTTCGGTTTAGCAATACACTGGTTTTTTTATAAGCAAAAAACTATTGTTCAATGAAATGTGAAAAGATCTCCTCATTTGAATCAATCAGTTTTGGTTACTGGTTTGGCTCAACAATTCATGGTGGGACAGTTATGCTTAGAATATCAACATGGGACAATTGAACTTTATGTTGCTTTTTTAAATACTGAGAACAAACTATAAGTTTTTTTTTTGTATTTTTGCGAAATATTATGCATAAAACATCTTTTTATGAAGAAGGGAAAGATCTGCAATACTTTGCAGAATATAAATCTCGTTGTAATTAGGCATTCGCTAAAAAGGTGTACACTTGTTCTGTGAAACGTTTTTTTATTGTTTGAGAATTAGTGCGTTCTTCAAAACCAGGAATGAGTACATTAGCCCTGCTGTAGAGAGAGTAATGAATAGAATATCAACATGGGACAATTGAGCTTGATGTTGTTTTGTTAACAGACTAAATTTTTTTTTGTGTTTTTCCGAAAGACTAGACATAAGAACATCGTTTTATGAAGAAAAGTGAAAATTGTCAAAAAGTAACATGGGACAACTATGCGTAGAACGGCAGTTTAGCCATCTAAAAAACTAAGCAGTCAAAAATGTTGTCTATTAGAAATGGTGTTTTTAACAAACTAACTACTGTTTAGATCTACCGAATATCGATAATAGTAGAACCAACTTACCTCAAATAAAAATCTTCTTAATGTAGTGTAATTTTCAAATGCGAATTTCTATGTACTTTTGGGACAGAAGAATCAACAAATCGTTGTTATCGTAACAGCGTAGACCACACAATTCAGATCTGTATAAACCGGACGATAGTTTTATAAAAAAAGACAGTTCTTCCGACTCACAACAGTATCATGGCGTGTTATTTAGCATTGGAAGCTCAACCACACCGTAATAAAAATGACCCAACATAAATGTTTCTCCCCGTCTGAAAACAAGTCTAGACAGCACGGCTCATCATTAAATCATTAATGATGTGTAGCGATTTTCAAATTATACATTATCAAATGTTTATAATGGTAATAAATCTTTTCGTGCTGTCTGCCGTATGAATGATGCTAATATGGTTCTTGAGGCGCAAAAGGAAGTCAATGTGAAATAATGGTAATATGGTTGGACAGTGGGGTGGCAATCATCGTAACAATCATTCGCGATGGAATCGTTTATCCGCAATAGAATGTATCTTGTTTGAAGGCGGGCTCCGGGCTGCTCCAAACAACCACCCTAAGCCGGAATGGAAAACTCATGTGTTGATTCAATTACGCTTTCGAGGGGGTAATTTTCCTGCTCTGCATTCCAATGCTGTCAGCGTTTTGTCTTCGCACATACATTCGGCTTCATTGGATCACCTGATCAAATACAATGTGATACTTTCTACGTTTTGATCTTGCAAACACTGAAAGAAAACTGACGTCAGGAGCAAACGCGCAACAGAACGTGATAATCATGTTTTCTTTCCGCAAGAGGAAAATAGCGAGGAAGCTGAGCGTAAATTTACAAGTACATGATTTCGAAAATGCTCATTCGTTCATTGAATCCGAAATCAAAACACCATTGGTGAAGAAACTTTTCAAACGAAGTCATAATGATGTATTTTCATTGGTGTTACTGCTAATGGGTGTTGCTGTCGAGGTAACAAAGGCCGGGTCCGAGAAAGAGCATTTGGTTCGGCACAAATAACCTAGACAGAAATTTGTTTTCTTCAATGGATTGAAACAGGCTGATGTCAGAAATACGTTCAATGATTATGCAGGAAATAAAATAAAAATCAGTGGAAATGAGCAAGTTCATCGGTACAGCTAAAATGGCTAATTCGTCAATATTTCCCAGTAAAGTTTATTTATCCATTCGGAAGACGGTCTTGCTCGAACTTAGTAATATTTGTTGTTTCACGCAAAAGTAGTTTCTGTTCATCACATATCGAAATTTGCTTGCTCAATTCATTCGTTTTTTTACTGTAATGAGATGCGTCAAATAGCAGACTATGTTGCAAAAATTCGCAAAATGTCCCTATACCCTTCTCTCGGGCTTCAAGGCTAAGTTGGATAGGATTTCTCGGAAGTTTAGCTGTTATCTACCAATAGCAGCTCATGCAAGAGGACTGAAGAAATATAAATACCGAAATGTGCCTCTGCAACTTAAAAACACAGGCGGCAGAGAAGATTGTTGGCAAATTGCGGTTATTAACAGCAAACGATGACACCATCTAATCCTCGTTTGCACGACACCTGGCTATTTACGATACGACCGAGCGAGATGGCGTTGGGTTGTGATGCTAGTAATTAATCCGAAGCCGCCCTAGCAGTCGCGATTTATCTCCACGCCATAGTGGGAGGATATCACCCGTTGCTCAACTTCAGACTCACTGTTTCGGAACCAGACAGTAAAGATGACGGCTGTAATTGAGAAAATGACGACTCTTCAGTTTATTGCCTCCTTCCAGGGTGCTCACTTTGATGTTGGTTTAAGGCACCACTTTATCCATTCAACGTGTCGAAGAATTAATATGAATGTGTTCGGAAAGTGAATTGAAAACATTTGCAAACCATGTTTGGAAACTGTGCCGTGAAAATTATCCGTCCTCGATTTGAATGCTGCAATCAAGTTGAGGAAACAGTTGTTTCGCATGAGCGAGAAAAATCATGCGGACATTCAAATCATGCGGAACAACATCAAAACGAGCGCGTGTAATGTTATGCATAACCCAAAGGCGCCACCTAGTTTTGTTTTTTTTCGCATCTGATGATAATGCAATATCAGTAATCTTACAACCACCATCGGAACTCAAATGAAACTGGCGGTATTTTATAGTCAAGAGCGCGCGTCTTAAAAAGCGCACAAGTTGAGTTTCCCACAAACAAAACACTCGCACTATGCATGTTGCTCTCGAAACGTCAGTAGCACAAAAAAACCGCCGCCCGAAGAAAACCAAGAGATGAAACTTGTCGGAAAATCAACATTGAACCGTATGCTTGTTATGCCATTGTAAAGAGCCTTTGTCGTTTCATGAAATTTTAACTTTATAGCAGCACAGATAACGCGACTCACCGCGGTCAACGATACACCATGCATGTTGGCTAGAGCTAAGCTTGATCCAGTGACAAAGGTTTGCTCTCGATAATGTGTAAGAACAAAAAAATAACCAGGGCTATTCGGAAAACTGGGGCGCAATCCATGGTGGCAGTTGTGACGATAAAAATGTTACTCGGGCTACTTTTAACATTTTTCTTCAAAATTCTGGGAGTTATGTGCGGCGTTTACTAGGTACGAGTATGAAACGAATGTTTTTGAGGAAACACATTTATAGCATTAAGATAAAAAACTCTATTTATTGAAAGCATTTTCCATCGATTGCTATACATTTTCCCCATCCCTCTGGCAGTTTGTGGATGCCACATTTTCATACGAATTGAAGCGCTGCTCAGCAAGTACGTGTCCCATCGATACAAAAAGTCGGAAGGAGCCAAATCTGGTAAGTAAGCCGCATGTGAGAGAACTTCCCAAAACTCCTTAATCGGTATTGCAGTTTGTAGTGGAGCATTATCATGCAACAAAATCACTTTGTGTTACCTTTACTGGAGGTGTGGTCGTTTTTTCACCCTTGTCTTGATTCAGATTGATCATTTGTTGTCGGTAGCGTTTAGTGTTAGCAGTTTCGCCAGGTTTGAGTAGCTCAAAACTATCTGATCCCATCAAACACACATCATTGTCCTTCATCCATGGTGATTTGGCCGTGCAACCGATGTTGATGGTGTCCCTGGACTAACTAAAAATCTTTGATGCTTGGGATTATCGAAATAAACCCACTTTTCATCGCCATCCGCCATCCGGTAAGGAAATGACTTCCTTTTGTACCTAGTGAGCAGCATTTCAATGTGATTTTTCGGTTTTCTCTCAGTTCATCTCTTGAATGGCACTAACGTTCCCAGAGGAATTTTTGGCCGTCTCAATTTTCTATTTTTGGGTCGTAAGGTAGTTCGCCTCCTCGTCGTGCATCCTGGGTAACGCTAAATGAACTATAAAAGCCGAGCGTCTGTATCCCAGGTTAGGGGCGGCTCAAGCAGCGTCTGTCTCGGAGCGAGCGGCTGAATATGGAATGCGGTTCCCGTCAGCTATATCTAAGATGGCAGCCCCATCGCGGGATAGTGACTTTAGGGCAACAACCTACTGTCTACGTAACAATGAAAAAGTTACAGAAACCGAAATAAGAAGATCAACTGGATTTTTGGCAACGACCTTTGGCATGAAAACACGGACACGAATCGGAACATGGAATATACTAACCCTTGCCCAGCAGGGAAAACTGGCCCAATTTACCAGAGAGACTAGCCGCCTTAAGCTAAAAATCCTGGGACTGAGCGAAGTACGTTGGTCGAACACCGTAGAACACAAGACACCATCCGGGCAAGCCCTGCTTTATTCTGGCATCCGAGGTGAAAATGCAACTTGGGAATGAGGGGTTGGATTCCTATTAAGCCCGGAGGCCCATGCGGCCTTAATGAGATGGGAACCGATAAATGAAAGAATAATCGTCGCCAGATTTAGAACACGGGTGAGAAACCTTCCGATGGTCCAGTGTTACGCGCCAACCGATGCTGCCGACTTGCAAGAGAAAGAGAGTTTCCACAGCCAGCTGAACAGCGTGGTTGAGAAGATCCCGAAAGGAGATATCCAAATCCATTTAGGTGACTTCAACGCGAAGATTGGCTCCGACAACGAGGACCTCGAGCGCGTCATGGGACGCCATGGTCTAGGACAGATGAGCGAAAACGGAGAGCTGTTTGCTTTGCGCACGCGTCCAACGACGTGAGGAGAAAATCGGATGTCGCTACGACGTCCGCCGGTTGGAGAACCCAGAGGTGAAAAGGGTCTTCATCGAACAGCTTGAAGCCCAAGCCTCTGAATTACCACCCGGTGGAACAGTTGAAGAACAATGGACAGGCATCAAGAACACCTTTACCACGACAAGTGATGAAACTCTCGGTAAGCTGCGTAGCGGGAGGAGAGAATGGATGATGGATGAAACCTGGAGGATCGTCGATGAGCGGAAAAAGGCGAAAGCCGACATTGGGCAGGCGCGCACTAGATCGGCTAAAGCAGCTGCCCGCCAGCGTTACGCTGATCTGGAGAAGGCAGTCAAACGATCTTGTAGACGGAACAAGAGAGACTGGACCAACTCCTTTGCCGAAGAGGGAGAAATAGCTGCCGCCAATGGAGATATCCGCCCATTGTACGGTATTTCTCGCCGCCTTAGTGGTATCAGGACAAATGCCAGAATGCCGCTGAAAGACCGAGCAGGTCAATTAATGACAGAGCGTACAGATCAGCTCAAGCGTTGGACTGAGCACTTCGGCGAACTCTTCCGAGTTCCAAGCGAGGATGATCAACAAAACCCGCAGCGTACGGCGTACAGTGCGGCGCATTAAACGCGTCAACTCCACGGTACCTAATGACTGAAATAGAAGCGACGATTAAAAGCATGAAAACCAATAAAGCGCCAGGAATAGACTGCATTCCTGCTGAAATGCTCAAAGCTGCCCCAACAGTGTCAGCGCAGATGTTGCATCAACTTTTCACAGATATTTGGGAAACCGCGACTTTTCCGGCCGACTGGATGCAGGGCGTTTCAGTAAAAGTCCTAAAAAAGGAGATCTTTCCGAATGTGGTAACTGGCGAGGCATCACGTTGCTATGTGTGACTCTGAAAATACTTGCAAAGTTATCCTTAATCGGATACACGAGAAGATCGACGCTACTCTCCGACGGCAGCAAGCCGGATTCCGTGCTGGCCGATCATGTGTGGTCATGTCACCACGCTCCGGATCATACTAGAGCAAATCAACGAATTCCAGGATTCTCTCCTGCTGGTGTTCATTGATTACGAAAAGGCGTTTGACCGACTCAACCACAAAAATATCTGGGATGCACTTAGGCGTAGAGAAGTCCCGGAGAAGCTAGTCCATCTCATCGAAGCACAATACGAGGCATTCTCGTGTAAAGTCCTACATGATGGTGTCTTGTCGGACCCTATAAGGGTTACTGCTGGAGTGAGACAAGGATGTATATTATCGCCGCTACTCTTTCTCATCGTAATGGACGAGATTTTAGTTGGAGCTATTGACAGCAGACCGCACCGAGGATTACCGTGGAATCCTTTAACCATGGAGCAACTTAACGATCTTGATTTGGCCGACGACGTTTTCTTACTCGCCCAACGTCGAGCGGATATGCAGAGCAAGCTTGATGACCTCTCTGAAAGTTCCAAAGCAGCAGGTCTCAAAATAAACGTCGGAAAGACAAAGTCAATGGAAGTAAATAGTAACAATTCCTCCAACTTCACAGTAGCAGGGCAAGAGGTTGAGAAGGTAGAAACCTTTCAATACTTTGGTAGCCAGTTTACGTCAGATGGTGGCACTAATGCCGATATAAACACACGGATTAGGAAAGCTCGGTGTGTCTTTGCGGGTCTCAGAAACATTTGGCGCTCAAACCAAATCTTGCTACGAACGAAAACCCGAATTTTTTATTCAAACGTCAAAACCGTACTACTATACGGTATCGAAACGTGGTGTGTCTCGACCGAGACAACGCAAAAACTACAGGTATTTGTCAACAGGTGCTTGCGATACATCATCCGCGCTTGGTAGCCAGGTAATTGGATTTCCAATGTGGATCTTCACCGCCGCTGTCACTTAGTTGAGATTTCTTTGACTCTGCCAAGGGAGCCCTTCTAGCTCATATGAAACCCATTTCCCGATCTTCTGGTTTTTTTTCATGGCCTCTGGTACACAAGTCGGCTACCGTCGCATGTGTTCTTCCGATTATGTCCACGTCGTCGGCGAAGCAGATAAACTGAATAGACTTGTTGAAAATCGTGCCCCGCATGTTGAAGCCCGCTCTCCGCATAACACCTTCCAGCGCCACGTTGAAGAGCAGACAGGAGAGTCCATCGCCTTGTCGAAGTCCCCTGTGAGTCGCAAATGATTCCGACAGCTCACCTGAGATCCGCACACTGCACCGTACACCGTTCATCGTTGCCTGAATCAGTCTTGTCAGCTTTCGGGGAAAGCCGTGTTCGTCCATGATCCTCCATAGCTGTCGTCGGTCGATTGTATCATATGCGGCCTTGAAGTCGACGAAGATGTGGTGTGTAGGGACCTGATACTCGCGGCACTTTTGGAGGATCTGCCGAAGTGTAAAAATCTGGTCCGTCGTCGAGCAACCGGGCATGAATCCGGCCTGATAACTTCCCACAAATGTACTTACTTTTGGCGATAGACGGCGGAAGAGGATCTGAGACAAAATTTTGTAGGCACCATTCAGGATTGTGATGGCACGATAGTTCCCACAATCCAACTTGTCGCCTTTTTTATAGATGGGGCAGATTACCCCGTCCTTCCACTCCTCCGGTAGCTGTTCTGTGTCCCAGATCCTGACTATCAACCGGTGCATACACTCTACAAGTTTTCTCGGACCTCCCTTGAAGAGCTCCGCTACGAGGCCATCCTTACCAGCTGCTTTGTGTTCTTGAGCTGATTAATGGACTCCTTAACTTCACCCATCGTCGGGGGTGGTACGTCGTCGTTGTTCATTGCACCGGTGTAGTCCTCCTCAACGCCGTCTTGGTCTCCTGTCTGCGCGCTGTTCAGGTGTTCATCGTAGTGCTGCCTCCACCTTTCGATCACCTCGCGTTCGTTCGTCAAGATGCCTCCTTCCTTGTTTCGGCACATTTTGGCCCGCGGCACAAAGCCTTTGTGCGAAGCGTTTAGTGTCGCTCGTTGCAGCATGGCTGCGCGTGCTGCATCCTTCTTGTTCAGGAGCACTCGGCACTCGTCGTCAAACCATTCGTTCCGTTGTCCTCGTTGTTCATACCCGATGACGGTCTTTGCTGTGCTGCTAATTGCTGCTTTTAAGGTGTTCCAGCATTCATCGAGGGGAACAGCATCCAGTTCGTCTACCCCCGGTAACGCAGCTTCAAGACGCTGCGAGTATTTTGCAGCAATATTCGGCTCCTGTAGTCGTCGTAGGTGATAACGTGGTGAGCGCTGGTGTCTTATGTTATTGACGACTGACAATTTAGAACACAGTTTGACCATCACCAGGTAGTGGTCTGAATCGATGTTAGCGCCACGATAGGTTCTGACGTCGATGATATCTGAGAAGTGCCGACCGTCGATCAAAACGTGGTCAATTTGTATTTCTGTTTGCTGTGGTGATCTCCAGGTGTAACGGTATAGGAGGCTGTGCTGGAAGAAGGTGCTACGTATGGCCATGTTCTTGAAGGCAGCGAAGTCGATAAGTCTTAGGCCGTTTTCGTTGGTTCGCTGATGGCCGCTGAACCTACCAATTACCGGTTTGAACTCCTCCTCTTGGCCGACCTGAGCGTTCAAATCACCGATGAAGATTTTGATGTCGTGGTTTGTGCAGCGATCGTATTCACGCTCTAGCTGCGCGTAGAATTCTTCTTTATCGTCATCGGTGCTAGCTAGATGGGGGCTGTGGACGTTGATAATGCTGATATCGAAGAAGTGGTCTCTCATTCTCAATCTGCACATTCTTTCATTGATCGGCCACCAACCAATCACCCGTTTTTGTATCTCCCCCATCACGATGAAAGCTGTACCCAGCTCGTGTGTGTGGCCGCAGCTCTGATAAATGGTATACCCACCATGGAACGATCGCACCATCGAACCTTTCCAGCACACCTCCTGCAGCGCTACGATGTTAAAATTGCGGGTTCTCAATATTTCCGAAAGAATTCGGGTCCTCGCAAGAAAATTGAAAGACTTGCAGTTTCATGTTCCGAGTTTCCAATCTCTAGTCCGTGTTCTTTGCGTGGGTCTAGTCCGATTGTCCTGTCTCGAATTTCTTTGTGAATTTTCCTGTGCGTTTTATTTTTACGGATGGCTTGCAGGGCCTGCACCAAACCCCTGTCTCGCCGGAGGACCGTCGTGCACAGCACTTTTTAGAGTCCCCGCTGGCACGAAGACAGTGATCAGCCGCCGCGGTGAGCCGGCCCAAACCATCGCCAAGCCCGGATTGACGGCCAGGAAGGTTTTGCTGTGTGTTTGGTGGGGTTGGAAGGGAATCATCCACTATGAGCCAGACCCTCAACTCGGTTCTCTATTGTGAGCAGTTTGACCGTTTCAAGCAGGCGATTGACCAGAAGCGGTCAGAAATAATCAATAGAAATGGTGTTGTTTTCCACCAGGACAACGCTCGGCCTCACACATCTTTGATGACCCGCCAGAAGCTACGGGAGCTCGGATGGGATGTCCTATTACACCCACCGTATAGTCAAGACCTGGCTCCAAGTGATTATCATCTCTTCCGGTCCATGCAAAACGCTCTCGGTGATACTAAGTTGGCCTCAAAAGAGGCTTGCAAAAACTGGCTGTGTGAGTTTTTTGCAAATAAGAAGGGTGGGTTTATAAGGGGGGGGGGGGTGGTATAATGAAGTTGCCCTCTGAATGGCAACAAGTTTGCGAACAAAATGGCGCATATTTGGATAATTTTAAGTATGTTAAATAAAGCGTCAAATTTCGATCCGACATTTCTTTTTCCCCAACCCTATATTACAAATAAATTGTAAAAAAAATACATTAAATTGAAAATTTAAAGCCTTCCCGAGAATCAATTTTCATATCAATGATGAAAGCAATCCTAATTTTCAATTCAAAATTGAGCAAACATTACCAAAATAAGCCAGGCGTTACATGTATTTTCCTTGTGAATGCAATCGCAGTTCATTCGGAATCAGTTCGTATGGCTAAGTACCGTTTATTTAAAAGAACGACGCATTTTAGAATTGAAGGACAAGTTCGAAATTTTTTGGAATGCTCATGAGGAAAAAAATCCGAGCCAATGCTGATCCAAGAAAATTTTCAAGCATTTGATTTTTTTCCTAGACAACCGTATGAATCAAAAAATGTATTTACTTATTCTGCCCGTTTCCAAGTAAAGTAAACTTTCCTAGTAGACGAATTTCATGCCAACTCGACTGGCCGTTGGCAGCACCATTTAAGATAGCAGTGAAACGTTGTGGGTGTAAAGACATGGGTCATTTAAGCAACTTTGCATACTTGAAATATTCGAAAAACAATAAGACTACTTTTTGGAAAAAGCCTAATTTTTTTTCTTAATTTTATACAAAAATTTATAACATAAAAACTATGACACCTACAAAATTCATGCCAAAGGATGAAATGTAGGAAATTGTTTAAATTTTCACAAAAAATACCAAAAAATTTTTGGAAAAAAAATTCGCTGATTCGTTATTCAAAAAATTGAAATTCATTTTTCTCAAAAACGTATGTCTTTAAAATTCCCAAAAATATATATATGAATAACCCTTACAATTTCCAACAAGTCGTCCATACATCGGAAGATGGGCACTTTTACAGGGAAAAAGTTTTTCGAACAACAACTTTTTCATATTTTCTTTGGAAAAAATACAACTTGTCTTAATTTTGTTTAAAGTCAAGATAGCGATAAAATGTATTCGACAAAGTTTTAGATCTTATTAAAATATAAACTTTTGTCGAAGACATCAACTTTCTATCTTTTATAGTTTTTGGAATATAAATCATTTTTGTATGAAGACTCCTGAAAAAAATAATGTTTTGCTCGTAGCATTTTTGTGTGTAAATTCTCACGTTTGACATGTTCTTGACATGTTTCTTTATAGACAAAAGTTAGCAGATCATGCAAATTGCGATTATCAAAGAATTTTTCGGAAAAAAGTTTGAAAATTTCTCTCGAAAACATAAAACATTAAAATTTCGAAAAAAATAGATATAAATAGCCCTTAAAATTTCCTACAAGTTTTCCATACATCGGACGATGGGCACATTTACATGGGAAAAGTTTTTCGAACAACAACTTTTTCATGTTTTTCTAGATATGTGCGATTTTTCAGAGTTTTTTTTAGTGTTGCGCGGTACAAAGTTTTTTTTTAAATTTCCAAAGGATCTGGCTGAGTACGGGAGTAGAAAGTGCCACCAAAAAAATCACCAGCTGTATGGAAATTATTTTATAGGGTACTAATTATGAAAAAAACACAGTAGAATAAATGGATTTTATTAAAGTCCATGCCAGAATGGTGTGAGATTCAAAGTAACATTAGTATTAAAATAATAAGATAAACAAATGGAGCAAAGATTCCGTGCCAATTATGAGTCATCAGGCGCAAACATCTCCAGAAAAGGAAAAAAAAAACATTCTAGAGTGTAAGGAATTCGGGAAGCTGACTGATTATATCTTGTTTTTTGTCTGTTAATACCGCACCAGTTGAAAGGATTTTTTCTATGATGAACAATATGTGGACATGGAAAAAGTAACAGTTCAGTATAGAAACCATTAAAGTTATGATAATTGTCCAACATAACATGGATCTGGAATGTGACAAATTTTGTAAAAAAAATTCCAAAAATCATAATCTTCTTTTCAAAGTTGCTTCGTAATCGAAGGAATCTTTGTTATAGAGAACAAAACCAGTACATTTAAGAATGTTTGATTGTTTTATTCTTGGTAACATTCACTCAATAAAATTCTTCAAAAATATTATAATCAATATACATAAAAATGAATCGCCAATTGTGTTAATGCTTAATGAAAAATCGAGAACAGAGATGCAATGTGATTGTTGCGACGAGAAAAAATTGGAACTTCTTGGAAAATTTTGAAAGAAATGCGAAGCAATTGAATTAATGTTCTGCAGTAATATCATTGAAGATGTTGTTAATACAATTGTAATTCGTGCTGACGGAATTGAACTTCGCGTTCCTTTAGTGTGAAAATGGCAATGGTATTTCAGGTGGAATAACGCGTTTCTATATCTATATAAATGAAAATGAATCACAAAGTTCAAAACTCGAGAACGGTTTGTCCGATTTAAGTTGTATAATTTTGTTGAATTCGTCTCTGCCCATAGATGCTTAAATTACAAAGTTCATTTGCCTTTAGCCTTGAGAAATGTCAATTAGATGATCAATCATCGAATAGTTTTGGGATTAAACCCACGAACGATCGCTTAGTTAGAAACGTGAATGCTGAAATGTATTCATATAAAAAAAAAATGTGGGGGACGAAGTTCACCGGCTCAATTAGTATTTTTTTTTGGCTTACGTGTCCTGTTTTCAATCATGAACTATTTGGTCAGCCTATACAAGAGGCTGACACAATGATCATGAAAGCAACGTAAACTGCTTCTTGTGTGGAAATTCTACCATCCGATCACTATGGATTTTGGTGGACGCAGGAAGAAAGTATGACTGAGAAGCTACATGATACTGCCTATCTTGGCGGCTATGTTTCAGATCGAAAATGTTAACATCTCAGCTGTTCAGTCTGGTTACATTTTATAAACAAACCTAAGTGCGGATTTTCAACATTCGTGATGCTTGAGATGATGACATCTAGAACTCGGCGACTTATCAGAAATGCGATGCGAAGCATCACGGTGGACTAGCTGGGAACGGGACGTGCCATATCCTATAATGAACGCTTTCGCTTGCGTGTTTCTGATATCAACATTGAGTCAAGTGGCTTGCATTTTGTCCGAGATGCATTCGTCTAATCAAGAACATTTGGCCACTTCAAGTACGATACGTTATTTTCTTAATAAACAAATAGATTTTGCTGTACAGATTATTTACAGACCGAAGAAGAACGGAAATTCAATTAATTCTATCCAGAGCTAAGAAAATTCCTGACAAGTTTAAATCCTAATTCAGTGTTGCCACATTTAAATCTGTACCAGAAATTTCCCACGCGGAAAAAATCTGTACCAATCTATACTTTTTGACGAAAATCTGTACCCTGTGCCGTACAGAATCTGTACCAAAAATCATGGAAAAAATCTGTACCTTTTCAGATAAATCTGTACGTGGGGCAACACTGCTATAATTTAGTGCAGAACTGGCTCAACAAATCTTAAGAATGAACCGATTTATCTCTATATGAACCGCTAGTCGCCTATCTAAGGTAAATAATTCTGTAATATATATTTTTTTAATTCAAAATAGAATTTTCCGATCCGATCTACATTTTCGCTCAATCCAACAGTGGGTGATGTGAGTCAAAACACCACATGATCCGTTCTCCGCATTACCAATACCACATGGCACATGGCGCTCGTCAAGATAACTTTCACGCAAACGCTTCGCACCCCGTTCATTATGTTCGTAAGCAAAGGCACACTCAGAACAACAAAATGCTATTAAGCGATAAGGTTCGTTGGTTCGTACGAAAATCGCTAAGCGGAACGGCAAGGTTGAGAGGTCTGTCCCAGGAGATAGTAATCGAGTGTGGAAAATTGGACAAGATAACCACAAAGGTAGTGGTTCCCACGGGTGGTTAGCATCACGTTGAACATTATGTAAGTAAGGAACAATTACACGCCAAATCAGCCAAAAAACAGCCGATTTTAACGCGAGTCTCTCAGAGTTTTTTAATCCTCGTATATAATGTGGCGCAAATCACAATTTTCAGTGTCATATGATAAATTTTGATTACGACTGATTTTTTGTAAGGGCCTTTTTCAGAATAATCGACCTTTTTTTCGAAAAATCGTAACTCGAAATCCGAATGACTGATGAAAATATGATGTACGGCAATGTTTTCGATCAATGAAATGTTTAGGAAAAAAACGTTTTGAACACACCATTCAAAAATTTTACTCAAAAATGTAATTTAATATTGAAAACTTTCATTTCTCAAAAGTGAGCTGTCTGATAATTTTTTGTGTATTTTTATCACAAAACAACAAAGTTAATAACAAAGTTTGACGTATAGTGATGCCATGTCGAACTCACTGAGATGGAAGTAATAGCTATTTTTTTTTTTTATTAAATCGTTTATTTTTACAGGCTCAGTTACATAAGTTTAAAGGAGCCAAACTCCTATCTGTATAGTTACAAGTATACATAAACATTTTTTATTAATTCTAATGTTAATGAGGTAGAGAACCGATTACTCGCGGCTTGCTCGAGTTTAGAAGGGTGACATTTTGTTTCAGGAAAAGGATGGGATATAAGGATATGTTGACAATGTTCACACTCACATTCGCACTCACATTCATCATACTCAATTCTTAAGGCTATCTTATATCTAACATGTATTTACATTTCACCTTATTCTATTGTTAGTAAGAAGGGATTTGATTTCTCGCGAAGGAAAAGGAAAAGGAGAATATAAAGGATATAAGGACAATCACACACGAAGATCGATAGCTTTTAGGAAGACATATATTTGGGACATGTAATCAAGGTCTAACCGAGCCAACACATCTCTCACCGGCACATTGGGCTGCCTTCCTCTAGCCCGAAGAGAGTTTTCTAAATTCGATCTGGCAACAAGATACTCCTCGCACGACCAAACAACGTGTTCGATGTCGTGGTAACCTTGGCCACAAGCACAGATATTGCCATCGGCAAGATTAAAACGAAAGAGTAGCGCGTCTAACGAACAGTGATTGGACATGAGTCGAGAGAAGGTGCGAATAAAGTCCCGACTTAAGTCCAGACTTTTGAACCATGGTTTGAGGCTAACCTTAGGGATAATCGAGTGAAGCCACCGACCCAATTCATCTTCGTTCCACTTACGTTGCCAGTTAACGATGGTATTTTTACGGACTAAAGAATAAAATTCATTGAAGGCGATTTGACGCTGATAAATATCGCCTTCAATTGCACCTACCTTTACCAATGAGTCAGCCCTCTCGTTACCCGGAATTGAGCAATGTGAAGGGACCCAGACAAAGGTAATGACATAACAGCGTCTGGTTAAAGCACTCAAATTTTCTCGTATTCTCTCAAGGAAGTACGGCGAGTGCTTTTCCGGCCTCACTGAACGGATAGCTTCGACAGAGCTAAGACTATCCGTTACAATGTAAAAGTGTTCAACAGGTCGTGAGGCGACGCTGTCCAGCGCCCAATGTATTGCTGCCAATTCAGCAATATACACAGAGCAAGGATTCTGAAGACTGTGGGAGGTTAGTAATAGCTATTAAACATTTATGAAATTTCGATACTTTTCGAAATCGTAACCATTCAACCAACGTAATATGTAAAAAAAAAATTACATGCGCTTAAAAAAAGGTAAATTCCTTCATATGTACAAAGTGGGGGTATTCGTAGCCACATTGGTTGCGCGTTCGCTCACTAAGCGAACGATCGTGATCGTGATTCACGGTCGGAGCCCTGACCTCTCTTCATCCATACAAGCTCTGCTTGAAACTGCTCTGCAAGACACATCGTGCTGTTGTGCTATTAATAGCACAGCAATGATCATATCAATTGTCTCTGCTGTCCGGTCTAATTGAACAAAGGAGAAACAGAAGAAAAACTCTTACTACTGTTTAACTTTACAATTTATTGATACCATAAACATTTAACATGTTAGCCTAAATAACATAAACATATAGGATAAAAATGGAAACAGTGTCCACAAAATGGAAGAGGGTCTGAGGTCTGAAGTCCCCCTATGAATGTTAGTGCGTTCGTTAGTTGTTACGTATTCTCGACTCTCAAAACGGATTCAAGTCAACGGTATCTCTAATTCCGTAAGCAACCCGAAATCACAAGATTCCATATCTGGTGACTAGGGAGGTTGAAATATGACAGAAAATCCATGTCCATGCGAACTGTATGCAAAACAGCGCTGCATACAGTTACTAGAAGTTTCCCGTGAAAAGCTTCGAAACAGAATTCGACTAGATACAAAGGACCATCGATGTTGATAAAAAATGAGATTTGACATATGCTAGATATCCATTCGAATCGAACAATAACACAACGAACATTCTGATGAATGATATGAATAGGTTCACCACTTGATTACATCAATGCAATAGAGAAAAACTTACTGTTATATTTTTCGAGTATTTCCCAATGTATCTTCTTATAAACACTCCATATTCCATATTCAAATATGTTTAAAGATCACTACCATTTTGTCTTGAATGTACACTCACAACACATAAAAGCTCTACTGGTTCGATAACCTTATCAGAGCCGGGGAGTTACACCTAGACGCATCGAACGGAAGAATTAAACTGCTGTGTCATTATTAGTCGTATTTTCTAACTACTGCAACATTCCAATTCAATTAATTGCTCGGAAATAAATTACAATCTCAATTCGTTCATTTCAATTAATAAAAAAGAACGTGACACTTCAAAATGTTGCTGATGTAGATAGGTTTTAATGGGTTGCCTATCGTTTTCGCTTAGCAGAACTGTTCACTGTAACCTTGGCACCATGATGGTTGAGCTTCCTTGAATTAGCTGGTGAAAACCGATGCGTATAAATCAACTAACTGACAGTTCGTATTTAATTGGAATCCAAAGTATTCAACTCACAGTGTACCGATACCCGTCTTTCCAGATATTCATTCGCCACTGAACTGATCAGCAGCCATTCTTGGAAAGGAGTGTACAAAAACACACTGAATATAGATTTTGTCGAAAGACAATTACAAAACGATCAAACATAGCCTAGATCAAAAATTCATGCAAGGCCATGTATTGCTTCAATGAATAATTGGCGATGCGATCTTGAAGGAAAAAAAAGTCTGAAGAAGAGTACATAACGAAGTGGTTCATTGAGCACAACCGAACATGACCTGACCATTCACTTCGGCATTGATAATTGCGAGGACATCATACTTGGTTGGTTGAATGAGTTATTTTCTATATAAATTCTTCCAATGGATGTGCTATATTCAAATCCAATCGCTATTTAAAATAAATGAAAAATCAACCGTTTGTATGACAATTTGAACACTCATTACATTGATCATTATACATTTTTATAATTGTAATTGCCGTTGCGCATTGCATGAGCATTATGAAACGAGGGGCATAGTGAGGCGTGAGGTTATCCACACAAATCAATTCCCATCAGATTACTCAACTTTACCCGAATTTTTCTTTCCTCCAAAGCATCAAGTAGCAGCGAAATTAGTCTAATTTCCTTTGGTACATACTTCATTATTCAGCTCAACTGAGAGCCACATTCCGCTTTGATTTCTAGAAAAAACAGAAGAAGCATCCGCCTCTGCACACCGCAGAAAAATCTCCAATTAAACTATTTGCAGCCGTTCGCTTCTCGTTTTATTTTGTTGAATTGAATACATTTTTGTTTAAATCAAAACAAGTCGAACGACGTGATAAAAAACAACATTATTTTTCAATTTCCTGCTGATCGAATTTGTTGGTGAACTGCTTGCTCTTTTTCTACATACGACGAGCATAAAATATAAAAAAAGTTTGTCCCTCAACTACACTGCGTTTCACAACTATAGAACCACTCATTTTTTCTGTGTTTCCAGAGATATGTAAGTTGATTTTGTTTATCAGAGAAGTTCTTTTGAAATAGTGAAACCCATGGGATTAGCTTTCACATTAGTTTTTGGACTCGCTGCTTTGAAAATGGAATTTTTCTGGTTTGGGGAGAATATTCTCAATAGTAGATGCTGCTTACAAGCAGTATGAGTAATTTGAAGAGCTTAAACGAACAGTATCCTCTGCGTAGAACGCGCATCTCTAGAGATGCGTTACCTTTATAGCACTCATTTTAATTCCAAAAGGTTTTTGTACAATATAACAATGGAGAAACTTATCGTCGAAATTCAAATTTTATACATTTTTGTTGTTTTTAAGAAAGCATTCGTAGCGGTGAGCTAACAATTTAGCAAAAAAAAAAAATTATTAATACGTAATGTTCATGTAGAATGACAAACCACGGGCTTCATACATGGATATTGCGTCCAATGTACTACATGTGCTGAAAAGTTCCGGGATTTTCAATGAAAACAATCGTTTTTTGGGCAAAGCTGTACTCATTTCTCAACATAGTTTCCTTCGAAGGCAATACACTTGATATAGCGAGTTTCCAACATTTCGATTCCTTTTCTGTAGTACGAAACGATGGATCCACGTTTCATCCATTATCACAGAACGTCGAAAGAAGTCCACTCGACTACGCTTCAACAACGCCAAACCGGCTGTTGAATCATCAACGCGCCGCTTTTTTGGTCCACGGTCAGCAAACGCGGCACCCTTCGTGCGGATTGCTTTTTCATGTCCAAAATGTCGTGCAAAATGTATCCCACTCGTTTTTTTTTGAAATGCTTACTAACTCACGTAACATCACTTCAAGATTCGTAAGATACGAATGTTTTTGTATTTTTCAAGTGTCAAGTTTCTATAAGGCCAGTAAGATCTTCCGTTGTTTTAGTTGTTTTGATCAATAAATCTGGAAAATGCCATAGGGAAAAGTGCAAAAGAGAGAGAAGAAAGACAATTCGATGCATTTCACCAAGAAAATGTTGGTAACAGAGAAATTGCTCGTTGGATGTTGTAACAAAGAATGTTTCCAAAAGAATACATTTTACTATATACCATAACGAAAAGTTCTTCAATGTATAGGTTATCTTCACTGACGAAAAAAAGTTCAATTTGGATGGTCCTGATGGTTTCAACGGGTACTGGCGTGATTTACGGAAGCAGGAACAGTTTTTTTTCAACCAGGAATTTTGGTGGAGAATCGTGCATGGTTTGGGCGGGATTCTGCGCAACAGGAAAGCTCAAGATAGCTTTCACATCATTCAAGAATTACATACATGTTCTGGAATCCTCTCTCCTACCGTATTTCCGTGGATATCGTCAAAAAAATTCACATTCCAGCAGAACAATGCTACCATTCATACCAGCAAGAAAACTAAGCAATGGATTAAGGACCAAAAACTATTTTTTTTGGACTGGCCGGCTCACTCTCCAGACTTGAATCCTGTTGAAATTCTTAGGAGGATCCTCGTACGCAGAATCTACACTGAGGGAAAACGGTACACCACGATTGAAGAGCTCAAAGTCGCAATTTCGAAAACATGGAAAAAATTCGAGAAATCCGTTCAGCAGCATTTGGTAAATAGTATTCCAACACGAATTTTCCAGGTTATTTGCCAAAATGGCAAGTAATGTAAATCAGCCGATTTTTGATTATTTCATTGATAATAATATGAATTTCAAAATGGTCTTATAGAAACTAGACAGCTGAAATGATCATATTTAAGCACAACAAATACACAAACAACTCTTTTGAACAAAATTGACGTTAAATATACTTTATTCCAAGCATTCAAGAATGTATGAATGTATCTTGTTGAATTTCTAGCTGTTTGTGTTGCAACGAAATAGAGTCAGGGTGGTCTTATAGAAGTTGGACAGAGTGTATTTTAAAGCCTCTATAATGCAAACTAGCAGACAGCAGATTTTCTCAATACTTATTTCAGAAACAGCTGTTTTCCTTGGTAGAAAGGACGAATAAAAGACAGGTATCCACATAGTGATGCATTTTCGGTAGAGGCACTGCATCGATTCTCATGCAGTCTGGTGGAGAGTGCTTCTTTATTCTTTCACCACATCATTCTTGCATCTGTCCTGGAGTACAAGTTGAAAATTTCGAAAATGAGAGAGTAACATTTGGGGAGCAAGGATTCCAGCGTCAATACCTCTTTGTCGGCTGAGAGAAGTGGTATTACTTTGAAGACAAACAATTGAAATCACAAAAATCTATCAGTTTTTATGAAATCACAAGAAACTCAGTCAGCGGTTGATGCATGTCGTCGGATGGTCATGCCAACCCTGGCCGATCTCAGATTCTATTTTGCTACGGTGTTGAACAAACGTGCTGAATTTTTCGCCTCAGAATATGCCCGAAGTCATCATAGTGCAGAGCTTGCACAAGTATCTTGATTTGATGATGATGTTTTGAATTATAGTGGCTTTATCAGACTCTCAGACTTCCTCAGTTAATATGCCTCTAGCCTCATAAAAGACCTATTTGGAAAACTAAAGAAAACAGTCGGCCTTGACGAAGACCATTGGATATTTAGTAAGTTCAATGTTTCAGTGTCGCTCTAGACAGCGAGCAATTAACAGTACATGTTAATTCTGAGCTAATTTGAATCTGGTTGAGTACCGCTGCCCTATACGTAACATTTCAAGGCTGGACGAGTTATCTTGAAAATATTTAAATATGAGGATTTTTATTTGTATAATTCAACTGTTCCAGCAAGCAACAGAATAAAAACAAAACGGAAATAAAAAAATCCAGATTATGCATTTATTCTATGGAATACTAAAGAGAACTTCCGATCCGGAATCATGTCTAGGGATTTACAACAACTAGTGAAATTATGGGTAAATCCAATTCCATATTTTCAAGAACTCTCATGTTTGTTTCACTTTAAATCTGCATCTCTGCATCTCATCTAACTCTCTTTGATTCTTCATAAAGCATTCTTCAGAAGCTGTTGATCATTTATTGAGTATATCTCGAGTGTCGTTGGAATACAGAAATTGTTGTGTACAGGTGAAATGAATAGCAGTGCGGGAAGATCGATATCCTGTTTGGGGTTAAACCGCTACCTTCAGAAAAACGAATGAGAACTTGCTACAACCATTTCAAAGTACTAAGGGGTTATACATATACCATGTGATGATAACGGATCGTTTTTTATTGTTTTGATGGCTTCGGACTAGAGGGCGCTATATTTTTTAATATTTTTTCTTGAAAGCTGAGGATTTTTTACATAATAAATCTCGATATCAGAGATGCAGTTTTGAGTTATGATTATTCAAAGTTAGCCGATGGTTCGAAAAAAAACAATGTTTTCCCCTTTTTTCCACTACAAAAATTCATAGGTTTCGAACTACTGGACCGATTCAGATGATCAACATATCAAATTGGTGCTCCCGTGGCCGAGTGGTGAGCGTCATAACTAACATGCCGGGTGTTCGGGTTCGATTCCCGTTCTGGTCGGGGGAATTTTTCGTCAAAGAAATTTCCTCCGACTTGCACTGTGATCACGCGTATTCTAGAGCTTGTCATTCAGAATGCATTCAAGGCGTGTTATTTGGCATAGAAATCTCAACTAAGTACTAATAAAAAATGACGCAAGTAATACTACGCTGAGACGGCGAAGTTCCTCTAGGAACGTTAGTGCCATTGAAGAAGAAGAAGACATATCAAATTGAAGCTTATGAGTTAGTTTTCTCTGAAAAAAATAATACTTTTGCGAAAAAATATGGATTTTGGTTTTTGTAATTATTGATTGAGTTAGTTTTTCATAGTTTTCTCGGTTAAAGATAGAGCTATATTTTTTAATATTTTTTCCTGGAAAGCTGAGGTTTTTTTACATAATATATCAGAAATTCGAAGATGTATTATTTTTCGTTTTTGAGCTATTATTTTGCAAATTTAACACGTTTTAAGTCTTCGTTCAATATTCCTGTGTGACTAGACTAGACCTATGCGACTAGATTCCAATCTTCCGGTAAAGTTTTCAAAGAAGGTTAGCTTATTGGCTTCAATTCAATATGTCGATCATCTTAATCGGTTCAATAGTTCAAATGTTATGATTTTTTGCAAAAAGTCATTTTTGGATAAAAGAGCAAAAATGATTTTTCGGGCCACCGGTTAACTTTGAAAAATCATATCTCAAAAACAAAAAAAAAATAGCACCTCTGATATCGAGATATTTTATGTAAAAAATACCAGCTTACCAGAAAAAATATTTACAATGCGGTTATTTATGAAAAATGCAAATCCAAGATGGCTACCACTACCAAATGGCCACATATTATGTCAAAACCCCGTTAATATGAGTATCAACGTTAATATGAGTACTTCACTAGTAGAACACAGTTATTTATGAAAAATACAAACCCAAAATGGCTGCCACTACAAAATGGCGGACTGTATGTTTTCTCCAAACTTCATTAACCCTTTCACGTACAACACCGAGTCTCACTCAATTTGAAATGATAGTGCCAAAACGTGCAACATCGAGTCTCTCCCTTTCTGCGCTTGCATATCACAAGGTGCTAAGACGCTCAGTAGAGTAGTGAAATTACTCGATGCGTGACCCATCGAAGCGTTTGTATTTGGTCTGCTCTTTTGAAAATTAAATCGTACAAGAAGGGATTAATATGGGTATCAAATGAAAGGGCTTGACTAGTAGAATACGGTTATTTATGAAAGATGCAAATCCAAGATGGCTGCCACTACAAAATGGCGGACTACATATTTTCTCAAAACACGGGTCATATGGGTATCAAATGAAAGGGCTTGAATAGAAGGTCACAGTAGATCATGCAAAAATCAAATCCAAGATGGCCGCAATCACAAAAACGCAAATTACTTTATTAAACGGTTTTTTTTAGCTTGAATTGTTTGTATGTATGTTTGTATGTCTGTATGGTTGTCCCATATTAATAGGAATTTGACCAATAGGAACTGCCGAATTTATAAAACACCTTTATCTCTGCTGTCATTTTGAAACTGCTTATCTTGAAAAATCCAAATTGGCCGCCGCTACAAAATAGCTGATTCCATATCATCTCAAAAAAATGTTGATTGAGATATGTGTATCAAACGAACGAACTTGACTTGGAGAACACACTATGTATTTTCTGCAATCCACTCAATATCGGTATCAACTGAAATTATTTGACTGATAGAATACAATACAATGGTTTTATTGTAGAGAAATATTCTAATGAAACAGATAATGTACTAAAAACTAGAAAATAAAATAAGTAGTTTAATTGTGGTTAAACATAATAACGTACTAAAATCTAGAAAATAATTAGGCAAGTAGCAGTTAGCAGTTATCACACCTCTCCTTCATTAGTCTAGGGCATTGATAAGACTAAAATAAAATCGTGGGGCACGTTGGATTTCCATTATCCACTATTAGCGACTTCATGATATGTCCCACGATTTTATTCTAGTCTTATCAATGCCCTAGACTAATGAAGGAGAGGTGTGATAACTGCTAACTACTACTTGCCTAATTATTTTGTAGTTTTTAGTACATTATTATGTTTAATCACAATTAAACCGTTCAACTTAAAAAGTTTTTTTACTTATTTTATTTAATAAAAGGCTAGCTCTTTACCTTCAATTTGATATCCAAATCGGTTCAGTGGTTCAAAAGTTATCAATTTTTGAAAAAAGTCGTTTTTGGAAAAAAGAGGAAAAAGTAATTTTTTTGAATTTTTGGAAATGGGCACCCTAACGAATATAATATGAAATACTAGTCTAATTTTTTACGATAAAGAACAAAATGACCACTTTTGACATAAATCTGAGAGCCACTATAACGGTTTGGTATGGAATGGCTGATATAATCTGCTGTTCCACTCTTATTTGAGGGGCTCAGAATGCAAGGGGTGTAAGTGACTTGATCGATTTCTCTTCATAAACTTTTTATTTAGTTAATAACTCAACTGCAAAAACTTTCCAATTTAAGTTTGCTATATAATCCAATAGATGAGGTTCCGACCTATTTTCCACATTGGTAAATACAGCTCAAATCACTTACACCCCTTTCATTCTAAGCCCCTCATTTCAAATTGAAACACTTTGAAATTCGCAAAACTACACGAGAACCACTGTTTGATTACTTGCCATGTAAACGCCACTTATTATTCTCTGGGTCGCTTCAACTTGGGTACACAAATGCAAAATAATACTGTATACATCGAAAGTGTCAATGTTGAACCGATAAAGTTAAACATCCAACACGTGCTTAGTAAAAAACATAAACTTGCATGTTTCGCACTCCATTATATCAGACTGGAATGTGTACTACAGTAGTTTGTGTTTGCCCTAGAGGAGGGTCTTGTTGCGTAAAAGAAGTATTTTGTTTTTCCTCTTTCACGACTGTTGCGAACGAAACACGATTCTTGATTCGACTATTAAAACAACGAGTCGTTTAGGGTATTGCAGAATCGTCCAAAGGGTTTTAGTTGATTAAACCGTTCTCCTCGACTCAGTTTATGAGACTTGGTACGTTACTAACCGCCAACCAACGAGAAGCTAGCTAATAAAAACGTCAAAATAACAGAAAGTTGAATAACACAAGCAAGAAAAAAAATGTTCAGCGTGGGAAGCGCATCTGTCGAAATATGTTTTATTCTCCCAGAGGTAAAGTGATCATGCGATTCTTACTATCTAGGAACCTCTTGCAGAGAAGCGGTGTCATGGGTATCACAAATAACATGCAGTAAAGTTGAATTGTGCTCATCAGCTGTTTGTTTTGTCCACCCGTTGTCATACGATGATGGTCGGCTTTTGGGAATGTCGCTGTGTGACACACTTTTGATACATGGTATAACACTAATAGGTCAACAGCGGCAATATGTAATTGAAATAAAAACTTTGATAGCAGTAATAACAATCTTCACATGATATTTATATGTCCTGCTTCCATCAACTACTTCTACAGATTTATTGGACTGACAGTTGATTTGAGAGAAAAAATATTGCTTTCTCCACATGGTGTCGTATATATTCTGCCTCCCACAAAATATTATATTCCCGGTAGTCAAAAAATTGTTCTTCAAAATTGGTGCCGCTCTTGATATCAAATGGCAACGATCTCAAAATGTGCCTTGATAAAAAGGTGATATACTCAATTTGGCATGAGTTAGGTGATGTGAGAGCGTTCCAATGGGAAAAGATCAGTACTAATTATTACAGCATTCAACCAAAAAAGTAACACTAGCCCATATACATCATTGGAGCATGCATGCTATCAAAATTCAACATTTAAGCAACGAAGCACGCACCTTCATACAATATTGTTTAACCAAGCGCCCTGATATAGTGCACATACATAATTTAACTTACATTTGATCTGCCATGAACACAATATCAGTTTTCACGCTTATTTTCCTCGTTCATAGTTGAACGTTGAGCGTTGGTGTAGTAATAAATTCACAATTAGTTCATTTGGCTACCGCTCGTTGCGTAAAACCAATTTTGTTAAAAAATGCAGCATCCGAGCCGCTTCAAGCCTATCAGTTCGATCATAAGGGGTGTAATCGGTGTGGGAAAATCTATTGCCTAATTTTCTCCTACATTCGCGCCATGTCTTAACCGTGGCATACTGGCATCGATAATTGTTGATTTCACAACCAATGAACCACCAAAAGTGTGAAGAATCTTCACAATAATGGGGAATGGGATGCATTATTTTTGCCGAATCATATGCACGAGAGGCGTGGGGCGTAATCGATACGAACAAATAAAAAATATCGGTATAATTACATAAGGATTATCAGCTAACATTAATTACTTTGGTTCCAGTAATAATTTTTTGTTACATGAATTCGAGGAAACCAATGTTACATCGTCAGTAACTTTACATCGTCATGAACCTAAATATTAATTTCAAAATAACAGCTAAATACTCTTAGGGGACTACATTCCCCCCCAGTTCCCCTATGCGCTATTTTTTGAAATTTATAGTATCTTCTTTAACGTAGACACGTAGACTCGACTGGGGGTGCGCAGGAGGCGGACCACCCCACGGACCACGATTTTAGGGGTGGAGAATGAACCGAATTTATATGAAGAAATTGCCACTGCGTAGACACCTTTTCAAATAATAACATTTTTCAGATCACGGAGTTTATTGGGCCCACTTATTTTGCAGCAGCCTTGGAAAAAATTAGAAAGAACTATATCCGATACTTTGTTCGTACTGCCAGTTTTTTACCAAAGCGCGAAAAAGTTGGGCATAGTGCGGCACTTCGTGTCCGCTGGATATAGCCGATTCGGCATTTACAACACCCTTTTTTTTGAGGATAATGGCGAGAGCGTCGAAAGGAAGCCAGGTTTTGATCGTCCGACAGTGATGCGCAACCGCAAAATGCAGCAGAAGCTGAAAAGGGACACTGAGAGCAAGGTAGCCTCGTCGTCCTGCGCCCTGGACCGGAGGGTCGGAGCAACCGACCAAACTGTCAACAAATTTTGATATTTTGCATACCAATCGAAACGGATTTTGATAATTTGCATATCAATCGAAACGGAAACTTTTCAAAGATTATGATTAGATTAATATGTTACTTATTGAAATTTCCCAGTTCGTAATTGATTTTAATTGCCGAAAATTGGAAGCACTCTCATTACTCTTTTCTTTGTTCTATGAAATTTTGTGCTACTTTTCTCAGAGTCAATAACGAGCAACTAATGCAGCGGTTAGGCATTATATTTATTAGGGTGGCAGCGAAAATGATCATGTCAAATTTTAAGCTTTTTCATACTTTTTTTTAGTCATTTGGCATCGAAAAAAAAATCGATTTTCCAAATTTCCTTCCTCCCCCCCCTCTGAAAGATTTTCAAGGATGAAAAAATCAAAACTATGAGCGCTTGAGGCACCCCTAAATCATGTCCGATTGAGCTGAAACATTGCACAGATCATTTTTTTGGGTGTCAATAAAAAAAATATTTGGTTTTTTTCTTTCGGAACTTGCTGCGAAATGTTGATTTACACAATAAAATACGCAATGCAAAATATTAGATCAATCTGACATATTTAATAGTGTCGCAGACGTTAAAATTTGGTGATTTTTCGATTTTCAAAAAACTCAAATTTTAACCGCTTTGCGCCACTCTCCCTTAAGTCCGATTGAGCTGGTCGATCACTCGATTATCGATCACACCGAAAGACTTCGGACATGTATTCATTTATTGTTTCAAAATCTATATGCACTAGGGTGCCAATGGAAAAGGTCATCCCGAATTTCAAAAAGTTGCACCATAAAAAATGTTCACCAACTCGAAAAAACACCCTATACAAAATACCAGCTCAATCGGACTTAAGGGAGAGTGGCGCAAAGCGGTCAAAGTTTGAGTTTTTTGAAAATCGAAAAATCACCAAATTTTAACGTATGCGACACTATTAAATATGTCAGATTGATCTAATATTTTGCATTGCGTATTTTATTGTGTAAATCAACATTTCGCAGCAAGTTCCGAAAGAAAAAAACCAAATATTTTTTTTATTGGCACCCAAAACCATACGTTTTGCCTCGTATTGCGAAAAAAAACAGTCCCAGAAAAAAATATAGTAGGTTGTGTCCAAGACACAACCACATTGTTGACCTAGAACAGCGTTCAAGTCGCTTGTTAATAACTTCGGATATTATTTTAAAATGCAGCGAAATTTTAAAAATAACTGTTTAGTAGAATGGTTTGGTTGCCCTGAAATGTTTTTTTTTATGGTAGAATCAGTTGATGATTATTGATTGATGATTCATTCTTGCCCTCACAGAATCTGATCGCATGTCGCTTCTGTTAGAGGCTATCCACATACCACTTGGACTTGGTAATTGCAAAAAAGGAAATAATTGCATTGTGCTTATATTCAATTTTAAATTAGTCTTATTTTATATTTGGTGTTTTTTTTAATGGTCATTCGCTGCTTGGCTATTGAGCTGAGCAGTCCAGTCTTTTCTTTCACACCTCAAGCCCGTGGCAAGTTCGTTCGTTGCGATAGTATACGCGTTCGCGCTCTATTTTGAACTCGCTTCTGGCGCTCTTTCAAGAGTGTTAGTAGAAAGTGAGAAGGACGAAGTATCCTCGTAGTGAAATGAACGGAGAACGAGTCAATCCGTTTGTAAAATCTGGCCTTTCTAGAACGCCGACGAAAAAAAGTGATGCGGCAGAGAACTCGTTAACCCGCGCTGAAAGTGAGCCCGCTTTGAACAAAACGCCGGAAAATAGTAATTTCATTTTAAACGTGAAGAAACCAATAAACAATAAAAAAGTGCAAACAGGGCTAGATCGCTATTTTAAAAGAAAATTGAGCCCCAATAGTGCAAACACCGCTCTATAGAGTAGAACTAGAGCCTTCAACAAAGAAATTAAAACCGGGTGAAGTACATCCAATTTATAAAGTCACCCAACTTTTAAATCGTGTAGTGATGTTTGAAGAGCAGCACAAACGGACTGACCCTGTGCAGTGTCACAATTGCCAAGAATACGGGCGTACTAAAGGGTATTGCAACCTTCCAGCAGTCTGCGTAGTCTGCAGTGGTATTCATGAGACAAAAAAGCCCATTCTCAAGAACAGCAACAGAAGAATGCAGTAACTGCGGTGGCAACCACACTGCAAACTACCGGGGGTGCCCTGTACACACAACTTTAAAGAAAAAACCGCAAGAATCTCGACAAAAAGCTGCAACTATCAGGCCTGCAAACAATAAGCCAACCCTGCAACTAACGGTAAATTCAGCCACACACCCGAAACCTCAACCTCCTGGTTTCACGCCTACACCTAGCACATCGTATAGGGATGCTCTCCCAACCTCCAACACCAATAATTCCTCCCGCGGACCAATTACAACTATTTATGGGTTCAATTATGCAAATCATGACATCAATGCAAACAATGATGCAAGAAAAGTTGCGCAGCCAGCAGCTTCTCATCCAAAAATTGCAATGTTCACAATATTTTTTTTCAAAATCTGCTATTGTAATGCAAACGAGATACATAATCATTCGAATGAAATTTAACTATTCTTGAACCAACACGACATTGACGTTTTTCTCATCAATGAAACTCATCTGACGGATCACTACAACATCAGAGTCACGGGATATGATTTCTATGGTACAAATCACCCGCACGGGTCAGCAAGAGGAGGGGCTGCGGTCCTCATCAAACGAGATATTCCACACTATTTATGGCACCGTCACAGTACTCTAAATATCCAAGCAGCGGCTGTGTGCCACGGGAGTAAATCACAGAAATTAGTACTAACAGCACTCTACTCTTCACCGAACCACCACCCTTCGGAGGAGGAACTGAAAAACTTCTTCTCACTCCAAGGGCACCGATTCATCGTCGCTGGTGACTTCAACGCAAAACATACCTACCACTCGTGGTCGCGTATTATACAACGTCATCACTGACTTTTGCTATGACATTGCATCATGCGGCGACCCGACACACTGGCCAGAGGATCTCGCACGACTTCCGGACCTGCTAGATTTCGCTGTCACAAAAAATATTGATAGTAAACGAATAAGATCGAAGCTTCATCTGATCACTCACCAATACTTCTGGAATACTTCATAGAAAAGGAAGTGATGCAGACGTCATCTAATCTCACTAACTTTTCAACGAACTGGATAAAATATAAGACATATATCTCCTCTAACATTCTCGATCTACCTCTGGATAACGAACATCATATCGAGGACGCAGTTAACCAGCTGTGTACTCATGAAGAAAGCTGCGGAGATAACTACCCCACCTATAAATACACAGAAACACAAAAAAATTATTATCGCCTCCCACATAAAAGCAGCAGTTGCAGAAAAGCGACGACTAAGACGTATCTGGCAAAACAAACGATCGCCAGAATCTAAAAACCAATTCAATATGGCACAACGTAAATTAAGAAAGCTATTACAAGACGAGAAAGATGAAAAATTCCTCAATTACTTAACAGAATTGTCGCCAAATCGAGATACTAATTACTCACTATGGAAGACAACTAAGAATCTAAACCGACCTCAGTTACAGGTCCCGCCATTTGGAATGCCCTTTGGTAATTGGGCCAGAAGTGACGATGAAAAAGCAACAATTTTTGCAAACCATCTTCAAAAAGTTTTCACTCCGTATCAATCGGGACCTAATCAAGAAACGCTCGAACTTTCTGGTGCTACAAACCAAAAAAAAAATGAAAATCAAACATCGGCTGGTGAGACATGTTATCAAAAATCATATCAATGTGAAAAAGTCACCCGGTATCGACCACATCAATGGAAATATGATCAAGGAACTACCTGACCTAGCAATTAAACATCTCACGAGAATTTTCAACGCAATGATTCATATAGGATATTTCCCACAAGCATGGACAATTTCGATCATCATTATGATTCCTAAGCCAGGGAAAGACGCACAGAAAGTGGAATCTTATAGACCTATCAGCATCCAACATGGCACTATTAAACAACCGATTCCGATTGATAGAAGAAATTCGTAAAGCATATGAAGGCCGCGGATATTGCTCAGCGCTTTTTCTTGATGTAGCTCAAGCATTCAATAAAGTCTGGCACGAAGGACTGCTCCATAAAATTAAAAATATGCTACCACAAGTATATGAAATTATGAGTTCTCACCTACTGGGAAGAAAGTTTCATGTTCGGTATAACCAACACTATCGAAAGAGCGAGAAATTTATGCTGGACCAATTCTCTATCTCATCTACACAGCTGATCTCCTGACCGCGCGGAACTTAATGACTACAACATTCGCAGATGACATAGCTATTCTCAGCAGTCACAAAAACAGAACGATTGCTGCACGGAATCTCCAGGAACACATAACGGTCGTGGAAAAGTGGCTTCAAAAATGAAGAATTAAAGTAAATGAAACAAAATGTGTCCATGTTACTTTCACGCTTAATCAGGACACATGCCCACGAATCAAGTTCAATGGAATTGCAGTATCTCAATCGACTGATATTAAATATCACGGTGTACACCTAGACCGCCGTCTAACCTGGAAGAAACACATAGAAGCAAAGAAAACGCAATTGAAATTGCGAGCAAATCAAATACATTGGTTAATCGGGAGGAAGTCGAAATTAAAACTGGAGTTCAAACTACTTCTATACAAATCCAAGCTGAAGCCTATTTGGCATTATGGCTGTCAACTTTGGCAAACAACTTCAGCAAGTAATATCGAAATCATCGAAAGAGTACAAAATAAACTACTAAGACAAATTACTGGCGCCCCTTGGTATATCCGCAATAGTGTCATACATCGAGACTTAGGGATGGCGACGGTTAAAGAAGAACTTCATAAAACGAGGAGGAAATTTGCGGAAAAGGTGAAGAATCATCCAAATCCAGTAGCAAGGCGACTCGGTCAACCTATGGTAGCACGTCTGAAGGAACCTTAATTATTTGAACGTGGTCAAACGTTAGTGTTGTGCTCCAGCACACATTTGAAATTTTAACTGTAAGAATTGATAACAAACGTAATACATTATTATGTTAGAACTATATGCATAACCAAATATTGTTATTTCCACATCAGGAAGATTCAATAAATGTATGTATGAAAAAAAAATTGCGATTTGAATCTCCAGCACACGGAATGGCATCATTTCTACCAAAGATTAAATGTTTTCTGCCAACGCTAGTTTGGGTGTAGAACTAGGATTAATCAAGAATGTAAAGCACCATGAGAAACGATAAAAATATAGTCATTTCCATTTCGAGTAGAACAAGTAAATAAATTGTACTGTCAACTTTTTTGAAGCCGATTTTCTTGCAGCCATTTTGATATTAACTTGCAACCCCAAAGTCGGTAGCGGGAAAAACTCGTATATTTTTTGAAGAACTATTTCAACATCGACAAAGTTTTGCCAGGCTCTTTCTTCCTATCTATCCCCTGGTATAATAATTTAATATAATACAAACGAAACGTTTTTAAAACCACCAAATCCTCATCAGACGCATAAAAGGCATCATCCTGAATCTAAAAGACTTGCAATTCGACGAATTGATAACTCTATCGATTTTTCTAGCTCTACGTAACTATCAGTTGGATCGAAACCGCCTATCTCTGACAAATTTTCCTTTCTGTGGTGAGAGCAAAATGTGTGTTTCGAAGACGCCACATTTCACATGCCGACAACACAAGACAGACACATTTAAGGCTCATTCAGTTGAATCTCCATTAGAGAACCGAGGAGCACTTCAAAACAGCGTCTGCTATATATAGTGGACTGGTGAGGGGGTGTTGGTAATATTGGGCGCGAAAAAAAATATATCTGTAAGCCGCATTCCTGTGTCTCTTGTCTGCGTTTTCTGTAGATTTTGAAGCTTTAGTCATATCATCCTAATGGATGCTTAAACGTCAACTCATTAGATAGATCCCAATAGCTATCCCGTAGAACTCAGCTTCCATGACCCGATTGACTCGCGTTGCTTAGCGAGAATCATTGAATTAAATTATGATGGAGAAGATTTTGCTTAAGGATACTTTACCACAAAAAAGGCTTCCAATATCCGCCGAGAATAGGAACAGAATAAGATGTAGTAAGTCGATTTCTATTATGTATAAAAACATCACTAGTACTTGAATTTGCATATTTCACATACTGCATCACCCAAGCTTCATTGACAAAATCGACCGCCTTTTTCAAAAATAGATAACGAAAAAAACATATAATCACTGAAATTGAAAATTGCGTTTGGAGTGAAAAATTCGGTTGCAGAATGGAAACAAAATAAGTGCGATTCGTGATTTTCTCGGAGCATAACAAGCGCTGATATAATAATCCATGTAACACCCGCTACTTCCATGCTTTTTAGGACAATTAGCGCGCTGGTCATTCATGCTTAGTAAGTATGATTTGCTCTCGCGCATTTACACAGTTAAAATGTATATATTTTAAAGTGCATGAAAGTGAACGAGGAAGTAACACATCATTTTCCCGCAAAACGAAAATGTGCAACACTTTGCAACGCGTATGTAAAAGCAGCAATTGAAATTTACTCATTGTAGTGAAACATGTAATTATGCTGTTGCGGTGCATATGGCGCGAATGATTTCCAAATAATGTGCGTTGAATAATTCGAAATTACCCATCCATCAGTAGACGATGTGGGCACTGGCATAACCCGTCAAAATATTCTCTCGTGCCACAACACATCACATCAAGCCGAAAATGTTAGTAATTTCAGATTGGCATCGTGGACAGCTGCGTCAATCAGAGGGGAGAAGGCTTAATCATGAAAAATAAATCAATTTCACTTACTTGTGGACACAGTTGTTGCTTCCGCGGAACGCCCTGCTGTATCTCCGAAATGTAGCTGATGAATGCTAGGAAATCCGTTCGATAAACATCCAAAATAAGCCTCGTTTCAGAATATTGCTGTTTTCATTCGAGATAACACATTTATTTGTTTCAATCGAAATTTTCCACAACACGTTTTTTTGTTGTTTTGTTCCGCACACAACTAAAACACTCTTTGATTTGTATCAAATTCTTGGGTTTTATCTCACCTTTCTTTATTTTCGCGCCTTATTTATTTGCTCATAAACTATTTGTTGCTATTTCTGGTTAAACACTCGCCGTTATTTTGCTTTCTCATTTATCAAGACTTTTGACATTTGAGCACTGGTTTAATTAAGAACATTCTTTCACAGATTTTTTTACAAACACTTCGCGAAAACGCAACAGACTACGCACACTGTTCACTGTATTGTTGTTAACTTTATGCTTCTTGTATTTTTATCGCACGAAGAGAAATCAGCGGCTGTAATAGAAATGTGTTGCATTAAACTTCACAAACACTTTTTGATCGATTGCTCAGTAGAGCTCAACAGTCAACGGATTGATTTTACCACCAACAGATCAGCATCTAGATCTATTCCCAACGCGAAAGACGAGTGCTAATAACAAGGCAATTCCTGTGGGCAGTGGCTGGCAGTGTAGATGGAAATTTACATAAAAAAGGTCACCGGTTTCTTCAATGCATCATATTTCACTGATAAAATTGTTACACAATCCGATAGGTAGGGGAACCTGCCGATTCAGGCGCACCACATGTTAACTTCTGGTCAATAATCTAACACTTTTATTCCACGATCCCATTTGCGAAGCTTGAGAACAGCACGATGAAAATAAAACCAAAGGCTTACTTCCTTTCGCAAACTGGCAGGGAGAACGGAACAGCGACCCGTAGCATTCCACAAACGTGACTACGTTTTTCCAAGGCTACGAAAAATGCCGTAGTTACAGGAGGAGATTCCACATTCTCCACAGCATCCGAGCGAGCGAGTGAGTGTCACATTTTGGTGCGAAAGCAATAACAGTCAATACACATGCGTACTTTGTAGCTGCTCTCGAGGGTGGCCTATAGGCTGAGAAAAAGGAGATATTTTGCTTCACGATATAGCCTTGTGTTATAATACTCGCAACCTACTACATGGTCCCGGTATTTTTCATTAGATGGTGCCACTGAAAAATAAACAAAATTCATTTCGAGAGGTTCATCTCTCACTAGCTTATGTGTGAATTTTCATGACATTTCGTTTATTTTTTCACAACCTACAGTTGTTTCAGTATCACTACCTGAATATTCGTATAGAAAACCGAAAAATAGGAATAACTTATTTTGATCATACATTGTTTTTTTTGGGGGTCTTCGTAACCACATTGGTTGCGCGTTCGCTTAGTAAGCGATCGATCGGGAGTTCAAAACTCAGGGCCCTCATTGACCATCTTTGTGTTGTTACAGAATAACTACGACCACGCAACAATCATCAGCGATGGAGATCGATCCACAATCGAAATAAGATCGATTCATCCATACAACTGCTCTGCTCTGCAAGACACATCGGGCTGCTGTTCTATAAATAACTCAACAATGATCAATCAACTTTTTTTTATCTGTATTTTAGTGACTTTCAACACATTTGGCTGGTTCGTCACTTTGCTTCCATTTTTGGAAGAATGTCGGGAGTGAGAATTGAACTCGTGACCTTTAGCATGAGAGGTATGGATGTTACCACTACGCCAGATCGCCTCCTGATCAATCAACTGTCTCCGCTGTCCGGTCTAACTGGATAATTGGATACTGAAGGAACAGAAGGAAAACTCCTAAATGGCTACTGTGTAAATGTGTACCATACGCAATGGTATAGAAGGGAATACTCAACGCCGAAAAATGGCAACTGTATAATGTGCTAATTGTGCTCCCGTGGCCGAGTGGTTAGCGTCATAACTAACATGCCGGGTGTTCGGGTTCGATTCCCGTTCTGGTCGGGGGAATTTTTCGTCAAATAAATCTCCTCCGACTTGCACTGTGATCACGCGTATTCTAGAGCTTGCCACTCAGAATGCATTCAAGGCGTGTTATTTGGCATAGAAATCTCAACTAAGTACTAATAAAAATGACGCAAGTAATACTACGTTGAGACGGCGAAGTTCCTCTAGGAACGTTAGTGCCATTGAAGAAGAAGAAGAAGAAGAAGATAATGTGCTAATTATAGATATGATAAACATGTGACATGTACATGATTAAAATTCGGCTCTGTTACAGCTAAAATGCTAATGACCCTAAAATAAACAAAAGGGATAAAAAAACATTGTTTTTTGATGGGAAAAACTCCAAAATGTTATTTCACTTCTGCTCTTTCGAGAACAACATTATCGGTGATTTAATGAATTGAAAATGGGCCGTACAAGCACCGCACATGCACCTCGCTCTGGAAGGCCGGACGAGGCTACGAATTCAGAAATCGTAAAACAAGTGCATCGACTAGTTTTGAACGATCGTAAAGTGAAGTTACGCGAGTTAGCTGAGGCCGTAGGCATCTCAAAAGAACGAGTGGGATTCATTTTGCACAACATTTTGGACATTAAATTGTGTGCCGTGTTTACTGACCGTCGACCATAAACAGCGGCGCGTTGATGTTTCGACAGCCGGTTTGGCGTTGTTGAAGCGTAATCGAGTGGACTTCTTTCGACGTTTTGTGACAATGGATGAAACGTGGATCCAATACCACACTCCTCAGTCCAATAGGCAATTTGCAGAGTGGCTAACAAGCATATTTCGAAGACTTAGACGTTTCGTACTACAGAAATGGAATCGAAATGTTGGAAATTCGCTATTCAAAGTGTATTGTCCTCAAAGGAGACTATGTTGAGGAATAAAACAGGGCAAAGATTGTCATTAAAAATCCCGGGACTTTTCATTCCATGTGTAGACAGTAGAAAGTTCTGTCCGTTTTCATTGTATCCATTTTTTCATGAAAATTTGTATACATTGAAGAAAAGTGTATGAAATCACGGTAAGCATTAGTTGTCACGGTAAGTTCATTTGTTTACATTATGGCCTCGGTGAAATCCGGAATGCACAGTATGTGACCTTCTGAAATGGTACAGGGAAAGTTTGATCATCGCCCAAAAGCCCGAAAGCGGCGAAAAAGGCAAATGTTTCGCGATACTACGTACAAGAAGCGAAGAAGAAGGTTGGATTAAGAAGTTATAACGATACGGGCGCCGGCCCGGAAAGCAAAGCAGAATATGGAGATAAAAAGCGCTTATGGAAAAAGATGAAACAGGGTCCTTACATACCTTAGAATTTTTCGATCAAATTTCGAGACAAGAACATTATTCTTCGGTTTGGTGTTTTCCGTTGTGAACTGAGAAGCAAAACTTTTGCTACTTCTGATGCCAGCAAGTTTACCAGGAAGAGTGTCTTTGAAAGATTTTGAAGCAGCATGAGGTGGATTGCCTATTCTGGTCGAACATGACAAGCTGCCACTGCTCAAATTCCACCAAACAGTGGTACAGCGAAAATGGCGTTACAGTTATTCTCAAGGAGATGAATCCAGCTGATACTCCGGAACTAAGAATCATTTGAGAAATATTCGTAAATTGTGAATCACATACTGAAGAAGCGTTCACATCACATACTGTTACGGATCCAGCTTAGATAGCAGAGCTAAACATAAAATAACATAATCAAATATCAAATTTGTAGCGCAACGCACATTTGTAAAACAAAATAATTCCAACAGGAGGAAACCACATGTTTCGCTTCCATTTCTTCAATTGTTCTATATAGCTCGCAAGATAAGCGCGTCAGAGATAGCGCATTAGTCAAAAAAATAGAAGTAAATATAAATATTATTAGCTAGTTGTTTCTTACTTTAACCTTTTTCGTGGGAAGCATGTTTTGATAAGACCCAAGGCGAGAGCGCTGTATGGGCCACTCGAGAGGTAATGAAAATGGTTTTGTTTAGGTCTCGCCTTTTATCGCACATGGAATGAGCGCGAAGGGCAGAGAAGGAATACGGCGAAGAAACTAAAATGTTTATCTAGGATCACAGGAAACAGGAAAATATAGATATGGATTTCTTTGCTGTTAGGTCCTAAAATCTTCACCAAGTTGAGCCCCTTTAGCGACAATGAAGGGTGGAGACCATAGGATGAACTTTATGTAGTAAATAGACAGGCAGATAACCGATGCGGTTTCGGCGATATATTTTAAGCTAAAGTAAGCATTCGTGTATATATAGTTCGGATTCTCACTCAATAAGTTAGTTCAAATCCTCAGTTCAATCTATTTAGACAAACCAGAAGGTTCATGATAGCAAGGAAATAAACAGTTCAATTTCGGAAGCAAACTCGGACGTTTTATTATTTATTTATTTCTCAAAATCAAGTTAACCATCAGGATCAAGTCAGCCGAGTCCAGCCAACCGTACCCGACCAGCCGAATCCAACACCAGAACTCCTAACAGGGAAAGAGTTCGAAAACACTGGTATGAATAACAGAGCAAATCCCAAACCGAAAAGCCACTTACTCCACCCGGACGGACCATTCTAGAGTCGTCGAATTCTGAAGGGTTAATGGTTGCCCTTGTCGGGGTTTGCTGAAGTCAAGGAGAACGCAACGCATCGTAAATTTCAAAAAGTTTACGGAGATTCTGCTCTAAGTACTGTGATTGGTTCCGTCGCTTCAAAGACGATGATTTTGATGTTGACGACCGTCCGCGTAAAGGAAGACCAAAAACCATCGAAGACGCTGAATTGGAGGTATTGCTCAATGGGATTCCATATCAAATGCAAGAACTTACTTAAGTATTAGGAATTACACGCCGAGTCATTACCAAACATTACCAGACATTGATCGTGTTTTTAGTTTGTGAACAACTTCTCCAGTGACCATGAATCAAGGAGTTTCTTCATCATATCGTGAACCGGGAAGTCCGGCATCAAAATCAATTGATGGAATTCAGCCGAGTACTGCGCGCAAAACGGCTAAAACGACAAAGTTATCACTAAGGAAACGCTTTTCTTCTTTACGTACGAAGAATTGGCCTCCAATTCCTCATCATCCAAAAATATCCACATTTGTCAATGAGTGTTCCCTTGAGGATCTGCCAATAAGTGGACGTAAACTGGGTTCTAGTGATCCAGGATTGGCCCAGGAAGTCGTGAATTATATTCGTAAGCATTGATCTGCCTCTATTCGTGACTTGACCAGGAAGATTTGGTTCCAGTATGGTATGAGTATGATTTGAGTTGAAACCCTACAGGAAGCAGAAAGTACCCAAACGAACTCCGGAACAGCAACATAGTGCTAAAACGAGGACTCGAAAGCGTGTTCTGGATAATCCCAACCACTGGATTTTGATGGATGACGAGAAATTTGTCAAGGAGGACTCCAGAATACTGTCGAGGCCTCAGTTTTACACTAAATCATTTGGAGAGCGTATCAACTACGGATACGACCGTGGTGGTGTAGAAATTCTACCAAAAGATGCTAGTCTGGCAAGTCATTCGCAAATGTGGCTTGCGATCCTCTACTTTTGTCCCAAAAGAGACCATAAATTCTCAATTTTATCTGGACGAATGCTTGAAGAAGAGATTGCTTCCATTGTATAGAAAGCGTAACCCACCTCATCTCCAAACGACTCTTTCTCCAAATCTACTCTTTAGTGGTTGGCGGAAAACGACATCATTTACGTCGAAATAGACATCAATCCACCAAATTGTCCCCAACTGCAACCAATCGATCGTTACTGGGCAATTTTCTATAGCGTTCTACTATAGCGAACACCACTACATAGACAAGTGCAGAGCGAGAAATGATAAAAGATAATTAAGTCATCCTTCGGTCACCATTTGCGGAGAGCGAATGCGAATGGGAAAAGAGATAAAACGAGAGAGTTTTTGTTTCTCACTGGAGCGGTGTTGCTAGTAAAACTATGCGGTCTATATTAATATATATTTCTAGGGGAAATATAATCTGACTACCCTTTCCTTAGAGTCTATCTAGCTAAATAATCATATAGTTGCACTCTCATAGACATTCGCTGCGTAGTCCGTATGAACCTGCTGTTTCATGATGCATAGAGTAGGTTTGGGCGATCTTTACAAAAAGATCGATCTTGTCGAATGAATCGATTTTCCAAATGAGGGATCGATCCTCTGATTAAATCGGTAGCAAAGAATCGATCTTCGCCGAATCGATCTTTAACCCTCCTGTACTCGCGTGCAAAATCATAACACGTATACTCGCGCACGGTGTCACAGACCGAAAATTGAACTTCTCTGTAATGTTGCCATTGTGTATTTTTCAGGCTTTATTAGTATTCATTTGAGAAAGAGGGTATGATTGAATGAAAAACTCAAAAAAATATGTTTTCTTCATCTTTATTATGTTTTAATTGTCATCTGATTCAGCCTCCTTTAAAGTAGAGTATTTTTTGATACTTCAACATAAATATCGCAATTTGAATTTTTCACTGTTGTTCATTAAAAGTAAGCAACTGAATTTAATTCATGGAAGTATAAAGAGCTATAAAATAACATAAAAATGTTTTAATCGATTGTGGTTTCATTGGAGTAAGAATCAGAACATAGCATAACGGCATGTTCGAAACAAACATATTTTTTTACATTTCATGCAATTGTTGCGTGTATTTCGGGTCTTTTATCGAAGAGGAGAATGTATAACGACCTTCTAGATAATTACCAGATGATAAAGGTTCTGGAATATAAAGTTTGCATATTTCTAATATTCTTTGTCTCCGTTTTCTTGGTAAACTAAGGATTAATGCCTTTTTCTAGATGGGGCATAAAAAGATGATATAAAAGGATTTCTAGGAACTTCCTTTTCTTTTTCTTGTTTTCTTGTCGATATTGTCCATTATAAAAAAGTATCCCCGAAACTGTAACTGTCAAAAATTACCATAAGCTACCGATTAGTTTATAGTTTACTGTTTACAATTCTTCCACAAGTAAAATTCTTTCACAAGTGTGTAGATGTATGACCATTATATTTAGCGAATAACTATACGAAATTCAAACATTTATATTTTGCTTTTGAACGTATGAATCTAACGACGAATATATCGACGAATAGTTAATATATGGATCCGTTCAATCCAGTTACAAAAGGGACTGAAATCAAATAAGAATAGTCCGGTAATGATCTTCTGCATTATATTCAATAAATATTCCACGCCACTAACATTAATTTATACATTTCATTCAACAATATTCTAGAATATGAAAAAGGCACTTGTCCAAAAAAGTTACTCCTATACTCGCGTCGGTGTGTCAGACCGAAAGTGTAAAAAAAGTGACACACGTCCCCTTCTTACCAACACATGCGATACGCTAAACGGTGACGAACGACGAATAACGAAGCTAAAGAGAATCGCAAAGTCGTAGTGTTGATATTTTCTGAGAAATGAACGAATTATTGATTTCTCGGTCTGACATACCAATGCGCGAGTATAGGAAGGTTAAAAACTTAAAAGTTTTTTTTCGATGTATTTGCTTATTCGATATGAATATCGTCTTTTCTTCAAACAAGGAACACAAATTTCATATTTCTATTCAAACCATTCCCATAAAAGTCAATCGTGCCATAATTTTGCATCTCCTCAGTAGTTGCCACTAGTTCTGTCTCTGTCAGCAATTGTACAGAAGTAAACCATAGAAGAAGCGACCCAAGTGTTGACATTAGGTTTTAAAAAAATGTACGGTGGCCTTTGGTGAGACAAAAAATCGATTTACACTGAAAAACAAATCTACAAAAAGTTTTTCTAAGATCGAAAAGATTGAAAGCAAAAAAAAAATCGATTCTCTCGAGTACAAAAGATCGATACAAAAAATCGGAAATCGGAATGGAAAAGATCGATCTCTTATGAATTGAATGGAATTGAAGTTTGTAGAACTCCATATGCAGCATTCCAAGGGTTTCCTCTGAAGCGAACAAACGCACTTTGCTTGGATAAATAAGACCGTATCCACATTAGTAAAGTTCCTGATATTGTCAAATTATTCTCAAATGCGAACCATTCCCCAAGCAGCAGAGCAATATATTAAAACTCAGCCTCAGAATTAACATGTTCTGTTGATTGCTCGCTGTCTAGAGTGACACCGAATCACTGACAACATTCTTAAAGAAACAATCCACAAATTCTACTGTACATCACCTTTCACAGAACGACAACAGAATATCGTAACCGAATCGGTTGTGTGTTTATACTGACGCACGGAGCAATGTCGCATGTGGATGAACGATAAACACAACAACAGAAAAATTAACTCTTCGGTAGGATCATTTTGCGCAATGGATTACTCAAGAACGAATATTAGCCAACCGCAAATCGTGGGTCCATGACTACACAAGAAGCAGAAATCGAACCATGATATCGCGCGCATATAAAACCTGAGGGTTTGCCCCTACTGACTCGCTGGCTGGACCGAGACTAGAATTGAAATCCATGCGAAAGCGAAGTCTGAATTAATGATTAACTTCACGTTTCGTGTCTGCTTTGCTTCCACACATTAATACAAGCCCAGTACTGTACAGTTTTTTTTTGTGCATATTCTGAGAATTCATTCTAAAGCTACCAGCTTTTCATGTCTGTTCAGCACGATAGCAAACCATAGACTGAAGAATTGCCGCAACGGAGGAATATTGATTAAGCTACTTCTTTGTCCCTTTAGATAGAATGACGCCTGATGGTAGCCTTAATTGTTTTCGCATTGGTATCAGTATATTCAAATTGCGATTTGGTACTACTTTACCCGTTCTTTTAGACGGCAAAACATGGGGAAAAAATGAACAAATTAAAACGAAAGATTTGGCGCGTTCAGATAATTGTTGTCCTTTTTCCTTTTAATAGCTTGTTTAAAAAATATGCCATTTCATTTATTGCGATAGATGTGTGGAAACAGTTTCAATCAATTGATCTTTGCGATCAAGAAATGGTCGAGTTAGTAGCGTTCAAAATTTTTCATTATGTTTTACATGTTCAGTGTTTATATTTTCATGTGAACCCCTCATATCTGTCTGTTAGACGTAGTCCTACGTTAAGAGAGAAGAGCAAACATTGCTGAATAACATTTAGTTACAGTGCCACAAATCGCTAGAAGTGCGATTTGTGGCACTGTAAATAAATTCAGCTGTTATCCCAATTGAAATGAAGCTACACTATTCACACTATTCCACGGCATAATGAAAAATATACATTATTGTTTTGAAATTCAAATGCGATGTTCACGTGGTACAAATATAACATTGCTTTGAAATATTTCCTCAACGGTGGGGCTCTTAGAAAAGATATGTAAACAAATTATATCATAAAACTTAAAACTCCTCAAAATTTTTTAGTCAGAAAAGTGAAATTTACTTATCCTAAAAGTCGCTCCACTTGAGCAAAAACATAACATGTCCAGCGCCAGTAGTAATGGATGCAGGAACAACCGCACAACCACACTTCCGAGTTAGTATGTGTTTTCCCCAGAGAGAAAAAAGCGACTTGAAAACATGGGGATGTTCCGGAACACACCGCATCTCGGGAGAACAAACGCGGAAAATCGCATTTTTGCAGGAATTGACCCCGAAAGCAGCAGCATTTCAGTCAGTACAATGGAAAGGACAATATTTCTCTCTATCGGAAAGTTCGCACACTTGTGTTGGTATATTCACATCCCAGCATCCAGCATCCGTCGCCATACTCTGCCCACCGGGGAAAAAGCGCAGGTTATTATATTTCTTCGCACTGCAAATCAACGATGCGTTTCTTGCGCAAACACGAACCAAAGAATCAAGAGAATCACACCAAAAACACTCTTCTCGTGTGTACACAAAAGATTAGTTGTAACAACTGCGGAGATTTGATCAAATATGCATCAAAATGTGAAGAACAGAATCACACAAAAACAAGACGCCAGCTAGCACGCATACATGCTAAACAATTTTCTCTCTTGCTGGAACTGTTCGTATTGCTTCCTCAGTAATAGCACTTCTTCAAGTCTCTACCCATCCTACTCATCGAACGCAAACGCTGCGCCGGAGGTACTGAATGGCCTTCTTTTTGACCCCGTCTGGCCCAGAAGGGAGACGTCGTCACACACGCGCTAGGGGGGACGCAAGCTGCAGTAGAACGATAAAACGCCAGATCCACCTTGGTGTGGTAGCTGAGCCACAATTTAACGAGAGCTTCTAGTGTAAGAAACACCTTTAGAATACATACACTCACACACACACAAACACGATTTGAATTGAATTGAATGGTTTCCACGATACAAAATAATCACGTTTTCCCGAAAAACCAACCGCCGCGATTCGCGTTTCAAACTGGACTGTCTCTGTTTGGATGCCAAACGCGTACAGCATTCAGACTCGCGGTATACACGGTGAATACTTCTCTCTGAGCGCCACGGCAACGGCAACCTGCGTCGTTATGCGCACATGCGCACACCCCGCGATCAGATTGCGAATAACGGTGAGCGCTTTTGTCTAGACAGTGTTTATGTGGGGTTCACCAAGAGTTCACGCGCAATACGCATGAGAAAGCACGTGGGGTGAGGATAGTATCTCTCGCTCACATAGGGAAGGAAGTTAAGCGAAAGCAATCTAATTATGTTGTGTGCTACCGGAGGATTTTGCAGGATTTCTAAATGAGAGCATCAAAACATCGAACGGAACACAGTAAACATTACAAATCAGTAAAAAGTGATTTGCTTCGAATATGTATACATTTAATCTCTTGAAGCAATATTTTGACATTAGAGAATGTTTACTGTGCTGAGAAGAGACGCAGTCGTACGTATGCTTCAAACTCAACCATTGTCATGAAACGATGTCGGCAATTTTTTTTCTTCATTTGCAAAACACTACCTTTTACTGAGGAAATAATAGATCTGTTATTAACACGTTGAGTGCCACGGTTTTATAGCGATTGGATGGACATTTTTAAACGTATTAGGACCATCGACTTATTATAGTGGAAAGTATTTTTGTTTGGAAGAGAATGCTTATGAGCTTATCTATCTATATATATAAGAATCTATCTATATATATATATATATATAAATCTCGTGTCACGGTGTTTGTTACCGAACTCCTCCGAAACGGCTCGACTGATTTTGATGAAATTATACTCAAAATACTTGGTAGGTATGAGAATAGGTTGTAAACTATATATGATACCGGTAGGATACCGATAACCATACATTTAATACCGAATAGGGTGGCTCTATGCAGAAAAAAAGATCTGGATATTTTTTTAAAAAATTTGACTTCATACCATACATATAACCTTAAATTTTGACCCCAATTCCCTATTTTTAATTGCGATTTTATTATTTTTGTGTCAAAAATATTCTATAAATTTAACCGTTGTTCGTTTTTTCAACAGAACGAATTTATTTAAGTTGTTCTTGACTGATGGCGTAACGCCCGCTTCATTGAACATCCATCTACAAATACACAAGTAACATCAATTCATCTAAAGCAGGGAGCATCTCTGACGAGCTGGAAGCCTTTTTGAATGAGCACAATGAGTTATCGAAATTCTTCAAATCACATTTGCTCGGATTACAAAATGACAATCACGCTATTGCCATCAACCCTGATAAAACATCAGCTGGAGAGCACGTGTGTAGATCCAAAGCACAAGCGCTGCTGGAATCATGATAGCACGGTGACACGAGAAATTTAATGCGAAGAAAAAACCAATAATCTGGAATTCATCGTTGACACACACCGTTCATACGACCCTCGCTATGTTCTTCTTCAATGGCACTAACGTTCCCAAGGTTTGCCTTCTCAACGTAGTACTACTTGCGTCATTTTTATTAGTAAATAGTTGAGATTTCTATGACGAACAATACGCCTTGAATGTATTCTGGAGTGGCAAGCTCTAGAATACGCGTGACTACAGTGCAAGTCAGAAGGGTTTCTTTAACGAAAAATCTCTCGAAGGATTTTTATGTTTATCATATGGTGATTTGACATGGTCAAGAAACGCCAATTCAAGATATCGTAAGCTGTGCCAACAATTTATGGTCGACATATACGCGAAGGTAGAGATTGAACGACTGCAATTCTTACTACACAATCAACAAAAGCGGTGCGAGGAATAATACATTCACTTGCGAGACACTATCATGAGCAACGCCGACACAGCTTTAGTTATAGCCAGGCCAAAGCGCAATGCATTGTCATGACATTGCGCGTGTGTTCAAACACAAAATGAAGTTCGATCATATTCGTCCCCACATTTTTTGTTTTCCTTTATTGATTTAATTAGACTCAAGTGGATAAAGAGCCACCATCAAGCAATACATTTTAAAACTATTTGAATATATTATAACTACATAATTATTAACTTAAGTCTAATTAGCTAGAACTACAGTGCAATATAAAAAAAATATAATTTATTCCTTCGTTGACTCGTCGGTATTATCCTTGTCTTGAACAGTGCCTGTGGTGGGTCGTAACAACTACATCGCCAGTTGATGTAGCAACGGTATCCTTTGGTAGTGAGTGCCTCCTTGTTATGTTAATAGCTCCTGTAATGATCTTATCTCAACGGGTACTAAGTTCTGCTTGTGTAATAGGAAAGGAAGGGAGAATGGACAGTGGGAGTAGGAGATGCGACCTAAATAATAACATTAGCGCTTCTTAGGAAGACATATATGGGGAACATAAAATTAGGATCGCGAGTAGCTAAGATATCGCGAACTGGCATGCGTGAGTGTACTCCTTGAGCCTCTAAATCGGCAACCAGTTTAATTCTTTCATTGCAAAATTCATTACATGACCAAACAACGTGCTCGATGTCATGATATCCTTGACCACAATTGCATAAATTGTTAGTAGCAAGACCTATGCGGAAGAGATGCGCATTTAGCGCGGAATGATTGGACATCAATATGGACATAGTTCTAATAAAATTTCTGTCAAGATCTAACCCTTTAAACCAGGCCTTCGTTGAAACTTTGGGGATAATAGAGTATAGCCATCTCCCAAGCTCATCTCTGTTCCATTGGTTTTGCCAACTGGTGAGTGACTGCTGTCGGGAAATGGAGAAGAATTCCCGATACGCTATTTGTCTTTCAAAAACTGTGCCCTGCATACTACCCATCTTTCCGAGTGTATCCGCTTTCTCATTACCAGGAATAGAGCAATGGGAAGGAATCCAAATGAAAGTGATTCGAATACTTTTATCAACAAGAAAATTCAATGCATTCCTAATTTCGATAAGAAAATATGATGCTTTCGTCTGTTGTTTCAAAGATAATAAAATAGTGATCAGGTGGTAAGGACTCAATGGTCTTAATTGCATGATATATTGCAGCCAGTTCGGCAACATACACTGAACAAGGGTCTTCAAGTTTATGAAAGCTAGTGTAATGTTCATTAAAGATACCAAAACCAGTGGATCCGTTGATTCTTGAACCATCAGAGAAAAACATTCTTGAAGAATTGATATGGTTACATTTTGAAGCGAAAATATTAGGTATTAACGATGATCGAAGATGATCTGAAATGTCTCGAGTTTCGTCCTTCATAGAAAGATCAAAATCAACGGAAGATCTGCAAAAGTTCGGAAAGCTAACATTATTGACTGCTGAAGGTTTTATGTCTTGAGAAATGTAATGAGAGTACAGATCCATGGATCTCGACCGTTGGTTCAACTCGAGAAGCTCCTTACAATTCTCAATTACTAATGGGTTCATGATTTCGCTTCGGAATAAGAAGCGATAGGACAGTTCCCGTCCCCACATATTGTTGGTTGTATTCTGTTGAATGTAAAAAGCGCAATTTTGCATTCTGTTCAAGCTCAAGTCCAATCGAGTTGAGCAAATGTGACAACCTTGCCACGCAATTCGATGTAAACAACATTGGTCTCCATGTTCCATTTCTATGAAGCAAAAATAATAATGGTTTTTCGGGTGGAATAAACACGCAAAATTTAGCATTCAATAACATTCAAAACAAATTTAGCATCCAAACGAAATCGAATAATAGTTTTCATTCAAATTTCAACAATTTAGAATTATTTCCGGAATTATGCCGATCAGATAGAGAGTAAATTGAACCACAAATACGAATGACTTATTTTGACCATTGTTTCGCGACAAGGCGAACGAATTTAAGAGTGTAAAAGTCGATTTCGATGGAATTGTAAAATCCGATCACTCATATGCATATATGAATATTGAGTTCTACAAATCGGTGAAGAGTAATAAAAACATCCATGAATAAAGGAAGCAATATGGCTGTGTTTCAAACTTAGATTACCGATGTGTATACTCCTCGATTGAATGACACCGATAAAATAACGCGATTCCAAACAGGCCGATTAGTCAGCTCCATTGAAGTTAGCTGGCGTATCGCTGTTTTCCAATTTATGAACGAGACCAAGCTGTTATGAACTAAGCCATGTTGAAAATCACATGCACGTATTTTCTAACAAGGAGACAGCAATAAATATTGATTTTTTATATTTAATTTTTTCTACTTTACGACAAACTTATATTACTTTTTTCAGTTGACGTTTAACTTTTAAGAGATCAAACATGTCAGTTACGTTAATGAAATACACCAAGAAACATCATATAACCTTTCGTTCAAATCATTTTTTTATCGGTCACATTCGATTTATTTTAAAGATCGTTAAAATATTCAAACACACTTACAATACATTAGTGTGTTTTATTCAACACCCAAAATATTCACTAGAAATAATTTATTTGGCAGAACAACGTTTGCCTGTTCAGCTAGTATATATATAAAAATCTCGTGTCACGATGTTCGTGGTCGAACTCCTCCGAAACGGCTCGACCGATTTTAATGAAATTATGCACAAAACGTTTGTCAGACATGAGAATAGGTCGTAAACTATATTACATACCGATTACCGTATATTTGATACTTGATGATTAGGGTGACACTATGCAAAGAAAAATAAATTTTCTGTTTTGTGTATTTTTATATAATTTGGTTTCAGAAAAAAAAACATAAGAATTCAAATTTTCATCCTCCTAACCCCGTCCTGTTTGCGTTTAATTTTTTCTTTCGCGTTTTTAGTATTTTTGTAAACATATTGTGTATATGAATAAAAAAAATTAACCGCCGCTCAATTTTCCAACAGGACGAATTTATTTTCGTTGTTGAATGACAAATTGCGCTGCGTACGCTTCATCGAGCTTTCACCCACACATGCGAACCTCAATTCGTCTGAAGCTAGGGGCATCGACTAGGTACTGGAGACCTTATCGAATAAGCACAATTAATTATGAAAATCCTTCAGATCACACATGCTCGAATAGCAAAATGTTAAATTCATCAACACAGATAAATTATCAGCTGGAGAACACGTGTATTGATTCAATGATTCGAATTAATATTTATGAATATGTAGTTACAAGAGACGAAACAAACAAGCGAGCTCGATGGATTTTTATTATCGAACAATGACCCAACGCAGCTAGGGCAACGTCATTCTACGATGTCTTGAGCAGTGCAAACAATTCATGGTCGGCATGTACGCGAAGGAAGAGGTGAACGACTGCGATTCCTGCGACACAATCGACAGAATCATCATGAGTACGAAAAAAATCACCTGCGAGAAGCTATCAAAAGCAACGCCGACACAAACTTTGCTATTGCCAGGCTAAAACGCAATGCATTGTAATGGAAATCGATAGTGTAATTGCGTCGGAAATTCCCTGTTCGTCTACTGATCAACTACTCACCCGTATTCTGAAATACGATCGAGTCAGAATAACTTGAACGGATCGCATTTTTCACTCTGTAATCCGTTCGACTCAAGTTTAATCAAGTTGTGATAATGTGATAATGCATGGCAATTTGACAGTAAGCTTCGTGTTCTATTTCTGAAAAATAGAAACGGATTTTCGGGTGGAATAAACACGCTTTTAAAACGAAAAATATTCATGAAATTAGCTATACTCTTTAAAATATTTTTCGGTCTGCTAATCTGATAGAGAGTGAATTGCTCCAAAACTTCTATTTTTCAGCAAGGCAAAGTTGTCGCATTTCCATAGATCGATTAAATTTGAGTGGAATACATTTCAGAATGCAAAAGTTGATTTCGTGCGAATCGTTGAATCCGATCGGCTTTCAGACCAATCGGATTTCGGAATATGGGTTAGTGTTTGATAATGTTCTTACAAACATGGTTCATGGTCCATGCAGTGAGCTGAAGCTTTTACCGCCTTGAGTTGCAGATCGAAAGCACAATCACAAGGGTAGGTGGATATCCAATATAAAAACGAATTAACAGACAATCATTGACAAATATCAGTAACGCAGACGTTGACGGACAGGAAATCGTAGGGTAGTACCATATTCGCCATAGCTGAGCAAAACATTCAATGTTCAAATTGATGTTGCGTTCCGCTGTTCGGCGAAAAGCAGTAAATTCAAATAAAAGTCCGTAAATAAGGGAAGCAATATGGCAAATTTAGAATATCGATGTGACCACTTCTTTATTAATGACAACGACGAAATAATGCGCCAACATTGCGCCAACAATTGGTCGGTATATCAGCACTAGGGTTACAATGGATGTATGGGAAAAATTTCATAATCGAATTTCAAAAACCGACCATGTACATTTTGTTTATTGGTCCAAAAAAAAAGACCTGGGCAAAATTTCAGCTCAAACGGACATGATTTAGGGGTGCTCAAAGCGCTCAAAGTTTTGATTTTTTGGTCACTCAGGCTAAGCCCCAAAAAGTCGATTTTCGGCCAAAGTTTTTTTTCGTGATAACACCAGCTCTCGACGTTTTATGTATTTTTAAGTCATTTGGCATCGAAAAAAAAATCGATTTTCTTAATTTCAAGGATGAAAAAATCAAAATTTTGAAAACCATGTACGATTGAGCTGAAACTTTGCACACATCTTTTTTTTGGGCTAATAAACAAAATATACATGGTCGGTTTTTGAAATTTGACATGACAATTTTCGCTGCCACCCTAAAAAGCACCAATGAAGTTGTCTGTCAAATCTTTGGTTTCAAAATTCATAAACGGGACCTAATAGAATTCATGAATTTGGCTGTTCATTTAGAAACCCTATTCTTCTCTAACGAGACCATAATTGAACAAAATTAATATTGATTTTTATTCAATCACCAAAATATTCACTAGAAATAATGAAGCATGTTGTGAGCATGTTGCATCAGATATCAAATTCAAAAGTACGATATCAACCACTTATATTTTATTGATGGGTTGTCCGGAAATTTCTAATATTTCTAATCGTTTACCATTCTGAAGATAGATATCTGACTCGATGCTTCAAAGTTGTCACTTCTTCTAGCTATTTGGTAAAAATCTGCTAACCAATGGACATCGAAAGTTGATTTGTGCCGTGAAAGATTTAGAACCACTCAGAACAAGTCAGAATCCGTACTGTTCGTCGAGCAGGATGTTGTTCTCCTCAGTGTGTTTTACCCTTTATCAGGTCGTGGAAACTAGGCAACGAATCGACTCCAACTTCAGAGAACAAAATCCTTACATGGGGAATAACACATATTTACCATTGATTAAAAATTAACTATTGAAACAGTTGAAAAAATGGGTGGCAATATAGTTGTCACTGTTCGTTAACCCAGTTTGCCGCTGC